>NW_024113371.1:0-57395 GCF_003073215.2 Triticum urartu | reverse complement strand
GTCCCGGTTGGTGCCACGAACCGGTACCAATGCACCCCTTTGGTCCCGGTTCGTCCCACCAACCGGGACCAATGGTCTTGTGCTGCCTCGCGCCCAAAAGTTTAGTCCCACCTTGCTAGTTGAGAGGGCTCGGGAGTGGTTTATAAGCGCTGATGCGCCCACCCTCTCGAGCTCCTCTCAACTGCAGGCTTTCGGGCCTAATCTGTCACTGCAATGCCTGTGGGCCTACTGGGCCTGCTCCGGGCCTGAATCCTGGCCCATGGTTGGGTTTCTAGTCGTATTCAGGCCGTGGTGACCCAGTTGGTGGCATTTTTTTTGCTATTTTTTTCATTTCTACTTAGAACTAAATACTTATAGTTTTGTAGTGATTTCTTTTTTATTTTTTGTCACTAGCTTATGAATAACTTTACAATAAAAATTGATTTTTGAGTCATTGTTTTTCCTGCTATTTAATATTACTGTGTTTTATCATTATACTCAATTTTGTTAATTTTAGTTAGTCATAACAATATTATAGGCATTTTTCTTTTGTTTTTTGCTTTATTTTTTTATTCTTTTTGCTTTTAGGTCAGCAAAATTATAAACTTTCTGTTAGTGTCATTAGTTTTAGAAAAATTATAAACTCAAATTTGAATAGTTAAAATTTGAATTCCTTGAAATTTGTGTGAATCACAAGTTTGTGATTAACTTTACTAAAAAAATGAACATAGATGCACCTATAGAGAAAATTCGACCTAAATTCATAGTTTTCCAATGAACTCTGAAAAAGTTGGCATAGCATGCTCGTTTGCTACAAATTTGGCATGGTATCATCATAATAGTTCTGGGAGAAAGTCTTCACTTTTTCTTCGCTTTTGTCATTTGCTTATTGCGCCGTAACCATGGATAATCTTCATCGTTTATCAGGATGCTTGGGTCAGCCTTGACATTGAAGGGAGGAATTTCATGAAACCTTTCATAATCTTCAGACATGTCTGTCTTACCCTCCACTCCCGGGATATCCCTTTTTCCTGAAAGAACTATGTGGCGCTTTGGCTCATCGTATGATGTATTCGTTTCCTTATCTTTTCTTTTTCTCGGTCTAGTAGACATGTCCTTCACATAGATAACCTGTGCCACATCATTGGCTAGGACGAACGGTTCGTCAGTGTACCCAAGATTTTTCAGATCCACTATTGTCATTCTGTACTGTGGGTCTACATGTACCCCGCCTCCTGACAGATTGACCCATTTGCACTTAAACAAAGGGACCTTAAAATCTTGTCCGTAGTCAAGTTCCCATATGTCCACTATGTAACCATAATATGTGTCCTTTCCCTTCTCGGTTGTTGCATCAAAGCGGACACTGATGTTTTGGTTGGTGCTCTTTTGATCTTGGTTAATCGTGTAAAATGTATTCCCATTTATCTCGTATCCTTTGTAAATCAATACAGTCAAAGATGGTCCCCTGGACAACAAGTACAACTCATCACAAACAGTGTTGTCACCTCTGAGACGTGCTTCCAACCAACTGCTGAAAGTCCTAATGTGTTCACATGTAATCCAGTCGTCGCACTGCTCCGGGTGTTTGGAGCGTAGACTATTCTTGTGTTCATCGACATACGGGGTCACCAAGGTAGAGTTCTGTAGAACTCTGTAGTGTGCTTGAGACCAAAAATGCCCGTCCCTGCATATTATTGAGTCTGCTCCTAGCGTGCCTTTTCCAGTCAGTCTCCCCTCATACCGCGATTTAGGGAGACCTGTCTTTTTAAGGCCAGGAATGAAGTCAACACAAAACCCGATGACATCCTCTGTTTCATGGCCCATGGAGATGCTTCCTTCTGGCCTAGCGCGGTTACGGACATATTTATTTAGAACTCCCATGAACCTCTCAAAGGGGAACATATTGTGTAGAAATACGGGCCCCAGAACGACAATCTCGTCGACTAGATGAACTAGGACATGCGTCATGATATTGAAGAAGGATGGTGGGAACACCAGCTCGAAACTGACAAGACATTGCGCCACATCACTCCTTAGCCTTGGTACCATTTCTGGATCGATCACCTTCTGAGAGATTGCATTGAGAAATGCACATAGCTTCACAATGGCTAATCGGATGTTTTCCGGTAGAAGCCCCCTCAATGCAACCGGAAGCAGTTGCGTCATAATCACGTGGCAGTCATAAGACTTTAGGTTCTGGAACTTTTTCTCTGGGATATTTATTATTCCCTTTATATTTGACGAGAAGCCAGTCGGGACCTTCATACTGAGCAGGCATTCAAAGAAGATTTCTTTCTCATCTTTCGTAAGAGCGTAGCTGGCAGGACTTTCATACTGCTTCTGAGGCATGCCGTCTTTTTCGTGCAAACGTTGCAGGTCCTCCCGTGCCTCAGGTGTATCTTTTGTCTTTCCATACACGCCCAAGAAGCCTAGCAGGTTCACGCAAAGGTTCTTCGTCACGTGCATCACGTCGATTGAAGAGCGGACCTCTAGGTCTTTCTAGTAGGGTAGGTCTCAAAATATAGATTTCTTCTTCCACATGGGTGCGTGTCCCTCAGCGTCATTCGGAACAACTACTGCGCCGGGACCCTTTCCAAAGATTACGTGTAAATCATTGACCATAGCAAGTACGTGATCACTGGTACGCATGGCGGGCTTCTTCCGGTGATCTATCTCGCCTTTGAAATGCTTGCCTTTCTTTCGACATTGATGGTTGGTCGGAAGAAATCGACGATGGCCCAGGTACACATTCTTCCTGCATTTGTTCAGGTATATACTTTCAGTGTCATCTAAACAGTGTGTGCATGCGTGGTATCCTTTGTTTGTCTATCCTGAAAGGTTACTAAGAGCAGGCCAATCGTTGATGGTCACGAACAGCAACGCCTTTAGGTTAAATTCCTCCTGTCCGTGCTCATCCCACGTACGTACACCGTTTCCATTCCACGGCTGTAAAAGTTCTTCAACTAATGGCCTTAGGTACACATCAATGTCGTTGCCAGGTTGCTTAGGGCCTTGGATGAGAATTGGCATCATAATGAACTTCCGCTTCATGCACATCCAAGGAGGAAGGTTATACATACATAGAGTGACCGGCCAGGTGCTGTGATTGCTGCTCTGCTCCCCGAAAGGATTAATGCCATCCGCGCTTAAAGCAAACCATACGTTTCTTGGGTCCTTTGCAAACTCATCCCAGTACTTTCTCACGATTTTTCTCCACTGCGACCCGTCAGCGGGTGCTCTCAACTTCCCGTCTTTCTTACGGTCCTCACTGTGCCATCGCATCGACTTGGCATGCTTTCCGTTTCTGAACAGACGTTTCAACCATGGTATTATAGGAGCATATCACATCACCTTCGCAGGAACCCTCTTCCTGCGGGGCTCGCCGTGAACATCACTAGGGTCATCTCGCCTGATCTTATACCGCAATGCACCGCATACGGGGCATGCGTTTAGATCCTTGTATGCACCGCGGTATAGGATGCAGTCATTAGGACATGCATGTACCTTCTCCACCTCCAATCCTAGAGGGCATACGACCTTCTTTGCTGCGTATGTACTGTCGGGCAATTCGTTATCCTTTGGAAGCTTCTTCTTCAATATTTTCAGTAGCTTCTCAAATCCTTTGTTAGGCACAGCATTCTCTGCCTTCCACTGCAGCAATTCCAGTACGGTACCGAGCTTTGTGTTGCCATCTTCGAAATTGGGGTACAACCCTTTTTTTTATCCTCTAACATGCGATAGAACTTCAGCTTCTCCTTTTGACTTTCGCATTGCGTCCTTGCATCGACAATGACCCGGCGGAGATCATCATCATTGGGCACATCGTCTGGTTCCTCTTGATCTTCAGCACCTTCACCCGTTGCAACATCATTGGGCACATCGTCTGGTTCCTCTTGATCTTCACCAGCTCCCCCCGTTGCAGCATCACGGTATTCAGGGGGCACATAGTTGTCATCATACTCTTCTTCTTCGTCGTCTTCCATCATAACCCCTATTTCTCCGTGCCTCGTCCAAACATTATAGTGTGGCATGAAACCCTTGTAAAGCAGGTGGGTGTGAAGGATTTTCCGGTCAGAGTAAGACTTCGTATTCCCACAATCAGGGCATGGACAACACATAAAACCATTCTGCTTGTTTGCCTCAGCCGCATCGAGAAACTCATGCACGCCCTTAATGTACTCGGAGGTGTGTCTGTCACCGTACATCCATTGTCGGTTCATCTGCATGCATTATATATAATTAAGTGTCCAAATTAATAGAAGTTCATCATCACATTAAAACCAAAGTGCATACATATTCTCATCTAATAACATATAGCTCTCCAGAGCATCTAATTAATTAAACCATACATTGAAACTATGTAAAACATTTTAATGCGAAAATAAAGGCGGAGAGCATCATCATCGGGCACATCGTCTGGTTCCTCTTGATCTTCAGCAGCTTCACCCGTGGCAGCATCATTGGGCACATCGTCTGGTTCCTCTTGATCTTCACCAGCTCCCCCCGTTGCAGCATCACCGTATTCAGGGGGCACATAGTTGTCATCGTACTCTTCTTCTTCGCTGTCTTCCATCATAACCCCTATTTCTCCGTGCCTCGTCCAAACATTATAGTGTGGCATGAAATCCTTGTAAAGCAGGTGGGAGTGAAGGATTTTCTGGTTAGAGTAAGACCTCATATTCCCACATTCAGTCCATGGACAACACATAAAACCATTCTGCTTGTTTGCCTCAGCCGCATCGAGAAACTCATGCACGCCCTTAATGTACTCGCGGGTGTGTCTGTCACCGTACATCCATTGCCGGTTCATCTGCGTGCATTATATATAAAGTGTCCAAATTAATAGAAGTTCATCATGACATGCATTAAAAGCAAAGTACATAAATAGTTCTCCTCTAACAACATATAGCTCTCCAGAGCATCTAATTAATTAAACCATACATTGAAACTATGTAAAACATTTTAATGCGAAAACAAAGGCGGTCATAATCGCAACCAAGGTAACAATTGATCCAACGGCATAATGATACCAAGCCTCGGTATGAATGGCATATTTTCTAATCTTTCTAATCTTCAAGCGCATTGCATCCATCTTGATCTTGTGATCATCGACGACATCCGCAACATGCAACTCCAATATCATCTTCTCCTCCTCAATTTTTTTTACTTTTTTCTTCAAGAAATTGTTTTCTTCTTCAACTAAATTTAACCTCTCGACAATAGGGTCGGTTGGAATTTCCGGTTCACATACATCCCAGACAAATAAAATCTATGTCACGTTGGTCCGCATAATTTTCATAAACAATAAATGAACCAATAGTTATAAAGATTAATGTATATACCACATCCGAATCATAGACAGGACGAGGGCCGACGGGGGCGGATACCGAAACCATCGCACTATATAAGATGCAATAATAAAAGTAAGAAAATGATACAAGTATCTATCTAAACATACAAGTAACAATATTTTTCCTTTCAGAAAGAAGATAAGAACAAGAGGCTCACCACGGTGGTGTCGGTGATGAGATCGGCGCGGGTGATCGACGGCGGTGAAGACGGGGGTGGGGCGTGACGGACCGCTAAATCTAGAAAAATCTCGAGGAAAATGGAGCTTTGAGGTCGAGCTTCGAGAGGAGAAAGCTTAACTAGTATGGCTCGGGCATTTCATCGAACACCTCATGTGCATAGGAGGTGAGCTAGAGCACCACAAACACCTCCCCTCGCCGGCCCAGAAAAACAGAGCACTGGAGTGCTCTGCTCGCGGGCGAGGGTATATATAGGCAGCACTATTGGTCCCGGTTCATGGCATGGACCGGGACTAAAGGGGAGCCTTTGGTCCCGGTTCAGGCCACCAACCGGGACCAATGGTGGTGGGCCAGGAGCCAGACCCATTGGTCCCGGTTCATCCCACCAACCGGGACCAAAAGGTCCAGACAAACCGGGACCAATGGCCCACGTGGACTAATGGGCGCACGAACCGGGACCAATGCCTCCATTGATCCCGGTTCTGGTCTGAACCAGGACTAATGGGCTGCTCCGGCCTGAACCGTTGCCCCCTTTTCTACTAGTGTCTGTCGGTGGCGGTGGCCACGCGCTCGGAGGCTCCGGCGTCGGCTGCAACCTTCGGAGCCCACCGGAAAGCGGCGACGGAGGGCTTTGGCCGTGACGGTTTCCATCCAGATGAACTGCAATATATATCATCATTATTATCGGCACGCATGATCTGTCCCAGCTAAGGAAATTACTCCTGCTTCATACCAGTATTAGATACTCCCTCCGTTTGTTCTTGACACTAGTGTGTGACGTCAAAAACATTTTTATATTATGGGACGGAGAGAGTATTTTTTAAGGAAAAAGAAAAGAAAATAATAATTGAGTTAGTGTAGTTACTTACTTTGGGCCGCTGCGGAGCATGCAAGGGAACACCATAGGAGAGCCACCAGTGCCACGACGTGTGCGGTAGAAGAAGAGGAAGATGGGGAGGAAGAAGAAGAGCGCCCCATGATGGATTCCTCTGGCTAGCTCTCGGCTCTTGACTGAATCTCAGATCTCACAGTGAGGGTTTTTATAGGGCAGGCCGGAACGGTAGCTAGGATGCTTGACGAGGCGACACTTGTAGAAAAAAGCCCTTTAGTCCCGGTTCGCAACAGCCTTTAGTCCCGGCTGTGCAACCGGGACTAAATAAGCGCGACTAAAGACCCCCCCCCCTTTAGCCGCGGCTCTTACGGACCGCGACAAAAGTCTTTAGTCCCGGTTCTTGTGGCTGACCGGGACCAAAGGCCCGCCACGTGGGCGCCCGTGGTCGGGCCCGAGGACCTTTAGTCCCGGCTCTCGTGGCCAACCGGGACTAAAGGCCTCCTCCGCAGGTTTAGGGTTTTAGCCCCCCTAAACCTGGTTTCTTTTTAATTTGTAGTGTTTTATTTGTTTTATATTTTATTTTGTGTTTTATTTTATTTTTGATGAAGTTTCAGTACACATATTCTACGCTTCTATATACATGCATATGAAATTTCAAACAAGAAGAATTCAAGAGGAATATATAATATATATTCAATCTCGGGTGACCATATACAACTTCGAACAAGTTTCCATACACAATTAGGATGGATGACCATATACAACTTCGAACAAGTTTCAATCTCGGGTATGCATATAAATTTCTTCGTCCTCGGTATAGTGTTGTCCTTTAGGATTGATGACTTCCCTCATGAAAAATCCTGCTAATTCTTCTTGAATTGGTCGGAAGCGAGCTTCTGGACTAAGCCTCCTCCGCAAGTTATCCGTCGCGTTCCGCACGCTAGCTGATGCCTTCCGCTCAGTGGTTTGTCTCCGGATGTTCTCACAAACATAGTATCCACATAGATCGGTCCCCGATGGCTGCTTATCCACATTAACTAACTTTCTGAAATCTAGCTCATGTTTGAATTCACCGACAGTTTCTTCTGAGAACCGTCTCCAAACCCTACAGGGCAAAGAAAATTAAATGAATAAGGGATTTATTAGTTAGTTGATATTAGGAAATGAAGAGACCGATCGATATAGAGCTCAAATGATTGAAAATAATTACTTTTGCAGCATTTTTCTCATGTCGGCCCAACGCTTTGGATCCGAATCCTTAGAGTCCATGATTAGAACTGTGGAGGTGTGAAGTTCAATATTTAGCAGAATCCAGTGGAACCTGCGGACACGTTACATGCACAGTCATGCATAACTCATCGATTAGACATACCATGCATGGAGTAAACAAAATAGAATGGGCACAAGAGAGAAACACTCACCCAAAATGGTAAGGAAATAGAATATGACTTTTGAGTTGATGCTTTCTAAGAAACTTGTACAGGTCTTTCTCCATGTCTTTGTGGTGATGTTCTAACACATGTCCATTAACGATATGTGGGTCAATGAACCCAACATCATGGATGTTTCTTATTTTGCGTTCCCAAATCTTCAATCTGCATAATAGCGTACGCAACAATATAGTTAGGACAATATATATATATAGTGCAGGCAATGAAGAACGAGATGAGGTAGAAATAAATCACTTACAGAACGTAGCAACTCAGCATAGATTTGTCGAGGGCGCGCAGATTGAACAGCTGGAATAATTCACTCATATGAACTTCTACAGAGTACCGTTTGATGTGATGCTCATGTGTAACATCCGCATAAACATATTCTTTGTCGGCCCATGTTATGAATTGCTTGTACCAACGTAGCAGATTTCGCATTTGTGTTGGTAGACTATTTTCCTTCTCAGGCTCGACGAGAGGCCCCTTCCGCACATATTGTAATGTTATCTCACCTACAGGCGCATCCTCAAGGTCTAAGAAGGCACGAACAGTCAAACCCATCTCGGACGCTTGTTTCATGGCAGCCGCTACAGTCAATCCAAGTGCTGCCGCAGCTGCTATGATCTCGGGGTCCTCTTCCGGACCGGCTTTCACTATGAGCGGGGGGATCGATTGTTTCTTCTGCATCCCGAGCTGGTCAACTTGTTTCCCGCGTTTTTTACTTTCTTCCTCCTTCAATATTTTTGCTTGCCTACGAAGTTCATGTCCATAGTCGTCAGGCATATTCAGCTCGGCTTGGGACGGTGTCGTCAAAAAATCCTTAGCCCACTTCTTTTGCTTCTCAGTGAATACTTGCTTGGGCTCAGGCACTTTTTTCGCCTTCATATCCGCCTTCCATTTCTCATAATCAGTAGACGCGGCCAATGTGAGGTCAGCTTCACTAAGTTCCCCAGGCCTTGGGAGGAGACGCTTCAGCGATGGCTCCGGTACCCTTGTGGTCTTAGGTACATAAGGGTCCGGGTTAATAGTCCAGGAGCAGGTTTCCTTGCTGTCCGCCTGCTTCTGCTTCTTCGCCGGAGGTGGATTGGGGGGCGTCGTACCCGCCGGAGGAGGATTGGGGGGGCGTCGTACCCGCCGGAGGTGGATTGGGGGGCGTCGTACCCGCCGAAGGAGGATTGGGGGGCGTCGTACCCGCCGGAGGTTGTGGATCGGGGGACGGCGTCGAATGGCGTGAAGGAGGTGTAGGTGAACCACCACGACCACCACCACCGCCACCACCGCCACCACCACCACCACCATCGGAGGGGGGTGGACTTGCTAGCCTTGGCGCCTCGTCTGGAAACACTATGTACTTCTTTTTCCATAGAATGTACTGGCGCTTGACATCTCCAAGTCTGCTATCCCCTTCGGGTGTAGGTTTGTCAATCTCCAGGTCCTCAAACCCTTGGACTATGTCTTCCACCGTGACACAAGCATAGCCATATGGAATGGGGTTGTTGTGGTGGAGTGCTCCAGGTTTACAGGGTAAAGCACTGCCGCTAGCTACCTTCGTGGAAACGTTCCCCACGGGATAATGCAGATCACAGTCTTTCATCTTCTTTACATCATCCACGGGGTAGTGAGGCTCCGGTGCATGAATCTCGATCATCGGTGCACTAGCACCAGGCGGGGCATCCGTGGAAGCCACGCTGCTTCTCCGCTGCTGGCTTCCGCAATCCGCTTCATGATCTTCATGCGGCCCTGCAGCCGATTTTTCTTTCAATAGTTCATGCACGGTCTGCTTCAACTCATGGAGTTCCGATGCAAACTTCGTCATAAGATCTGCATCCCGGTCCGTCTTTCTCTTACGGCTTCTGTAACCGTACGGGTCATTGTCCTGGGAAAACCCTACTTTCCACGAAACTTTGCCTTTGCCTCGTACACGTCCTCCGTGTTCATCATTCCCGAGGGCTAAAGTCAGTGCGTCTTTCTCTCTGTTGAACTTGATCAAGCCCGCTTGAGCTTGGGTCATTGCGTCAATAAGGGCTTGGGTCGGAGCAAAGTGTCGATGCCGGTGAACACACACCCCTGTCTCCTGGTCTAGTGATCCCCCATGCCCGTACCACCAGCTTTTGGCCCTTGGGTCCCATCCCTCTGTACCTAGAGGGATTCCTCGCACCCTCAGGTCCTCCTCCATCTTCTGCCACCTAGGGTCCGCAAGGCGGTATCCTCCTGGCCCCATAATATGATGGTACTTTTTCTTAGCCGCATTATCCTTATTTTTTTTCGATATTTCCTTGAAATGGTCCGATTGCTTTTGCCTCACAAATTCTGGCCAATCATCTTTCAGTTTCTCATATTGTCCATTGAAATCCGGAGTCTTGCCCTTGTTAACATAGTCACGGGTTAAATTTTTCTTGAAGTTCCGGAATGCATCGGCCATCTTCTGAAGAGCGAACTCTTTAACTAGCCTCCTCCTCTGACGTCCACCCGGAACCTCGTTACCGAATTCATCGACTTTGTTGTATTCCGGAGGTAGAATGAAATGTTCCATAAGCTTTCTCCAGCAATCCTTTTTCGTTCTCTTGTCGACAAAACTGAAACCAAGACGTGCCTTCTTTGGCTCTTTCCATTCCTGGACGGTGATCGGGACGTTGTCTCTAACAACGACTCCGCATTGGTTGACAAACTTTGAGGTGTGCAGAAAGACCCTTTAGTCGCGGTTGGGGACAACAACCGCGACTAAAGGGTACCCTTTAGTCGCGGTCCGCCTCCCCAGCCGGGACTAAAGGGTCTGTGCTGAACTGGCGCGGTGCGGTGGGATGTTTAGTCCCACCTCGCTAGCCGAGAGGCTTCGACAGTGGTTTATAAGCGCGGCTGCGCTCACCACTTCGAGCTCCTCTCGAATGCAGGCTTACGGGCCTATTCTGTTACTATGAGCCTATGGGCCTACTGGGCCTTCTGCGGGCCTGAATCCTGGCCCATTAATGGGTTTCTAGTCGTATTCAGGCCGTGGTGGCCCAGTAGGTGGCATATTCTTTATTTTTTGCCTGTTTTTTGTTTTCATTTTTGCTTTATTATTTTGTTTTGTTTCTACTTACAACAAAAAACTTATTTATTTTATTTTATTTTGTTTCTAATTACTTATTTATTTTTACTTTATGATAATTACTTATTTATTTTACTTTATGATAATTATTTTATTTTATTAAAGTTTATATTATTTTGTTTCTAATTCATTTTAAAATCTGAAAAATACAATTATATATCAAAAAAATCATAAAATAAAACTAATTCATTTTAAATTCTTGTTTTTCTTCTGTTTTTTTCTTCCTTTTTTCTTCTGTTTTTTTCTTCTGTTTGTTTCTTCCTTTTTCTTGTTTTTCTTCTTTTTTTTCTTCCTTTCTTCCTTTTTCCTTTTTTAAAATCTTCTGACATTTTAAAATCTTAAAAATACAATTATATATCAAAAAAATCAGAAAAATAAAACTAATTCATTTTAAATTCTTGTTTTTCTTCTGTTTTTTTCTTCCTTTTTTCTTCTGTTTTTTTCTTCTGTTCGTTTCTTCCTTTTTCTTGTTTTTCTTCTTTTTTTTCTTCCTTTCTTCCTTTTTCCTTTTTTAAAATCTTCTGACATTTTAAAATCTTAAAAATACAATTATATATCAAAAAAATCAGAAAAATAAAACTAATTCATTTTAAAATCCCTTGAAGGTTTGACAAAAGGTTTGATACATCATTCAGTTCATCGACCAAATACAAAGTTTGGTACAATAAATTATTACACATCAATTCTTCCCTTGTACGTCCCTGCTTGCTTACGATTGTGCCGTAATGAACTTCCGCTTCATGCACAACCAAGGAGGAAGGTTGTAGATGCATAGAGTCACGGGCCAGGTGCTATGGTTGGAGCTCTGCTCGCCAAAAGGGTTAATGCCATCAGTATTTAGACCAAATCTTAAGTTCCTTGCGTCAGCTGCAAAATCTTTGAAAACTCTGTCGATCTTTCTCCATTGCGTTCCATCAGCGGTGTGTCTCGACTGCCCGTCGGACAAACGGTCCTCTTTGTGCCATCGCAACAACTTGGCATGCTTTTCATTCATGAACAGACGTTTCACCCGTGGTATTATAGGAGCATACCACATCACCTTGGCGGGAACCCTCTTCCTGGGTTTCTCGCCCTCAACATCGTCACCAGGGTCATCGCCTCTGATCTTATAACGCAATGCAGTGCATACAGGGCATTCATTCAAACCTCGTATTCACCGCGGTAGAGGATGCAGTCATTAATGCATGCATGTATCTTCTAAACCTCTAAACCTAGAGGGCAGACAACCTTCTTTGCTTCGTACGTACTGGCGGGCAACTCATTATTCTTCGGCAACATATTCTTCAATATTTTCAGCAAATTTTCAAATGATGAGTCACCTACACCTTCCTGTGCCTTCCATTTTAGCAAATCCAGTGTGCAGCCCAGCTTTTTCAGACTATTATCGCATCCTGGATACAACGACTTTTTGTGATCCTCTAACATGCGATCCAAATTCTCCCTCTCCTTGTCAGTTTCGCAGCGTCTCCGTGCATCAGCAATGGTCCGACCAAGATCATCAGCGGGCTCATCATGTGCCTCTTCTTCACCTTCACCTAACCCTTCCACACCTTCAGCATCATCCTCCATGAAAGTATCACCGAAAAGATCACGATAGTTGTCATCGATATCATCCCCTTCTTCATCTTCTTCCATTCTAACCCCTCTTTCTCCATGCTTGGTCCAACAATAATAGCTTGGCATGAAACCATGCTTAAGCAGGTCCATGTGAACTCTTCTTGAGGAGGAGTAACCCTTCTCATTCTTACAGACAGCACATGGACAGATAATAAAACCTTGCTGCTTGTTCGCATTTGCCACTACGAGGAAATCTTTCAAACCCGTAGTGAACTCGCCGGAGAGTCGGGAACCGTACATCCATTGCCGATTCATCTGCATTATTATTATATAAAGTATATAATTAACCATCATGCATTTGTTAAACTAACTAGCTAGAAATAATACAAATTAAACAATGAACTACACACATGCGTATTTTATCAATGACACATGAAAGGTTCGAGTTGCTAACCGCGATCGCGGAGGAAAAATAAATGAGAAAGCTCAAGTGTGGCTTGTTTCAGGCTCTCGGGCATTTCATCAAACACCTTGTGTGCATAGGAGAAACCAAAAGCAAACCCACCACCACCCCACCACCACCTTCTGAAAATTGTGAAGTGAGCCGAGTGAAGTGAAGTGAGCTGAGTATATATAGGGATGGGCCTTTAGTCGCGGTTGGCCAGGCCAACCGGGACTAAAGCCCCTCCCGTCCGCCAGCTGGATGGGCTTTAGTCCCGGTTGGCCTGGCCAACCGCGACTAAAGGCCTTCTGGGACCTTTAGTCCCGGTTGGCCACGCCAACCGGGACTAAAGCCCCTCCCGTCCGCCAGCTGTCGACCGAGCGCGCTGGGCCCAGGTAGTTGGTCGCGGGTCTTCTCCCGAACCGCGACTAAAGACCCCTTTGGTCGCGGTTCGATTGTTTTGGGGACTAATGGGGGCGTATGGAAGCCTCGTTTTCTACCAGTGCGACGACTCGCGTAGACCCGCACATGCATGCATGCTCATGCATGGGTCAAAGTTAGGTCAAAGCTGCGGTCCCTTGCTAGGTTGGCAAACACGTGCTTTGGAAAGTGATAACGAAGAAACAGGGTGGCAGGCTGCTAAACCCTAAACCTTCCTTACCTTTTCCCATTCCTCTCGTGAGCAGCCAAGTGGAGAGGGCTCACTTCCGGCGGCTCCGAACCTGGTGGTTCCACAGAGGCATTTCTCTTGCATGTTCTCAGGTTCACCAGCCAAATTTTCTCCCCCATCTGCCCGCTGAAAAGAGACCAGTCCGTGAACACAAATACGGGAGACCGTCGTACAACGTTATTTTATATATGTCCTTAAGTAAAGGACACTTTAAATTTGAATTACTTCCATCCACACCGCACACCAGATCGCATGTCTAATCACAACCAAAAAAAAGGCAAGTGCTTACTTTTTACATGTCAGAATCCAAAAGAATATTAGTCTCACAGTCCGTATAATTTTCTGCCCTACCGGACCGGCAATCCCACTCATCTGCTTCCTGATCATGGTGGTGCCATTGTCACCACGTAGTCGGTCTCCATGTCCGCGTCCGCGTCCGCGTCCGTCTATGCCGCGTCCTCATTGCCCGCCACCGCCAACTGATCTTTCTGCCACTGCAACATCTGATAGCGGACGGATTGCAAAATCATTCTTGCGTCGGCATCCAAAGAGTCCACATTCAACGTCAACATCTTGGCATCTTTCTGGCGGCAATATTCACCTTCTCTAGTGTCAAAAACATTTCTAGCTCGAAGAGAGAAGGACCATGTTCTCAGGTTCACCAGCCAAATTTTCTCCCCCATCCGCTCGCTGACAGAGAGACCAGTCCACGAACACGAATGCAGGAGACCGTCATACAACGTTATTTTATATATGTCCGTAAGTAAAGGACACTTTAAATTTGAATTACTTCGATCCACACAACACGCCGGATCACATGCCTAATCACATTAAAAAAAAGGCAAGATCGTTCTACCACTGCAACATCTGGCATATGCCTGCGCCCACGTCCGTCTCCACCGCGTCCTCATTGCCCCCCACCGCCACCACTCCAACATTTTGTAGCGGATGGATTGCAAGATCATTCTTGCGTCGGCATCCAAAGAGACCACATTCAAGGTCAACATCTTGGCATCTTCTTGGCGGCAATATTCACCTTCTCTTTCTCGAGCGCGGCCTTCCTATCTTCAATCATGGTCCTTCTCTCTTCGAGCTTGAGCTTCTTGTCCGTCGTCTCTATCAACAATTTGAACCTCTCCACCTTTTTACCCTCTTTTATGTCCAAGCGCTCCACGCATGCCTCCTCCTTCTTCGCCAAGATGTCCTCAAACCTCTCTGTCAGCTTGGCCGCCGCACCTTCTCACTTCGCCCTCTCCTCCTCCCACTTCTTCCTCCGTAAATTTCTTCAAACCTTCTTCAGCGGTTCTTGGGTTGGGTCGGTAGGGTCACCTGTTTCTTCCTCGTTGGCTTGGACGGCAGTCTTGGCTATGAAAATGTTCTACTACTTCAACCAACAATGCATGACGGTGAAGGACTTCTTCTCCCCCTTCTTGTACACCAAACAACCATGAGTAGGCTACAAAGTGAAACATTTTCGACAAGTGAGCAACAAAACAATGCATGTCCGGCTAGTGATCAACAAAACTAATAAGCATATCCAGCTAGTGAGCAACAAAACAATGCATGTCAAGCTAGTGATCAACTTACTTGTGCGGTGATTTATGCACCGCTAGGCCACCGTGCGATGAGATGCTTCAAGTGCCCACAATACTTGGACACGGCCTCTTGGATGTTGTACCATCGATGGTTGAGAGACTTGCATTCACGATTGCGGATGATTGCGTTGGAGCAGGGCGCGAAATGCTTGTGTTCATAGAACCATATGTGAATGTTTCGCCAAAAGGTTCTGCCCTTTTGCTTTGTGCCATGGACAAGATCGAGGCTAGTAGCCAACCATGCATCACACAACAGCTCGTCCTCCCGGATGTTGAAGTTTTCTCCCCTACTCTTCTTCTTGGATCATCGAGTGTATCATCCGGATCATCATCCTACCGTCCTATGAAATCTGGTGTTCAAGCACATGTTCAGGATGTGAAATCTGAAACCCGAATCTGATGTTCAAGCTAGCACTGATGTGTGCTCACTGAAATTATGTTAGTTTTGAAACTGCTTGTTGCTGCATTTGATAAACTGAATCTAACATTGTATCAAATGGAGCGGAGATTTGCTTGTTACTGGATTTGATAAACTGAATCTAACATTCACTACCGGAATCGCACCCTATGCCGACGGCCCGGGCCGTCGGCATAGCCCTGAATCACCGTCGGGACAGGCCTATGCCGATGGCCCCTGTCGGCATAGGGCCGTCGGCAACATATCCGTCGGCGTAGCCAGGAATGCCGTCGGCATAGAAAGACCATCGGCATACGCCCTATCCCGACGGTGTCCGTACATCTATGCCGACGGCCCCGGCCGTCGGCAACGTTATCGCCTAACGGCGGCCGCCGTCAAGTGCTGACCAACGCTCGCCACATGGTAGGTCTACGCCGACGGTCTAGCCGTCGGCATAGTTTGAAACTAAGCTGACGGCTAGGCCGTCGGCATAGACATGCCACGTGGCGAGCAGGCATCACCCCTGGGGCGGGTCTATGCCGACGGCCAAGCTATCGGCTTAGGTTGAAACTATGCCGATGGCCAGACCATCGGCATAGACCTGCCACGTGGCAGCCACTGGGAGCTCCTGGAGCAGGCCTATGCCGACGGCTTAGCCGTCGGCTTAGTTTGAAAGTATGCCGACAGTAAGACCGTCGGCATAGGCCTGCCACGTGGCAGCCACTGGGAGCTCACGGCAGCTCTATGCCGACGGCCTTGCCGTCGGCATAGTTTCTGTCTGTTTTTTTTTTCTTTTTTCTGTTTTGTTTCAGCTCAATTCATTTGAATATATATAGCACACAACAAATATATGCATCACATAACAGCTGACCCAGCAGCATCACACAACAAATTCATCATCACACATCATAAGAAGCATCACAAAGCATAAACATATAAGTATCATCACCACCAAGCATAAGAATCTCACAAACAACAATAAGAAACATCACAAGCATATAAGTATCATCACCACCAAGACCGCCACAATGTGACCCAAAGGCTTAAGCGCCAGGACGTCGAGCACCACGGAGGTCGTCACCGCCAAGACCGCCGAAGCCCAGGTCGTCACTGCTAGCGGCAGCGGTACCGCCAAGACCGCCTCCTCCTCCGCCTCCGTGGATCAGAGTGGTCGGGCTCCGTGTCTCCGGAGTGCTGCGAAGACCACCGCCAACGGTAGATCCACCTGTTCCCTGCATGTTGAAAAGACATATGCACAGGATCTATGACTGTGTTGAAAGGCATGACATGCTTGAAGGAAATATGCCCTAGAGGCAATAATAAAGTTATTATTTATTTCCTTATATCATGATAAATGTTTATTATTCATGCTAGAATTGTATTAACCGGAAACATAATACATGTGTGAATACATAGACAAACGGAGTGTCACTAGTATGCCTCTACTTGACTAGCTCGTTAATCAAAGATGGTTATGTTTCCTAACCATGAACAAAGAGTTGTTATTTGATTAACGAGGTCACATCATTAGTTGAATGATCTGATTGACATGACCCATTCCATTAGCTTAGCACCCGATCGTTTAGTATGTTGCTATTGCTTTCTTCATGACTTATACATGTTCCTATAACTATGAGATTATGCAACTCCCGTTTACCGGAGGAATACTTTGGGTACTACCAAACGTCACAACGTAACTGGGTGATTATAAAGGAGTACTACAGGTGTCTCCAATGGTAGATGTTGGGTTGGCGTATTTCGAGATTAGGGTTTGTCACTCCGAGTGTCGGAGAGGTATCTCTGGGCCCTCTCGGTAATGCACATCACATAAGCCTTGCAAGCACTGCAACTAATATGTTAGTTGTGAGATGATGTATTACGGAACGAGTAAAGAGACTTGCCGGTAACGAGATTGAACTAGGTATTGGATACCGACGATCGAATCTCGGGCAAGTAACATACCGATGACAAAGGGAACAACGTATGTTGTTATGCGGTCTGACCGATAAAGATCTTCGTAGAATATGTAGGAGCCAATATGGGCATCCAGGTCCCGCTATTGGTTATTGACCGGAGACGTGTCTCGGTCATGTCTACATTGTTCTCGAACCGTAGGGTCCGCACGCTTAACGTTACGATGACAGTTATTATGAGTTTATGCATTTTGATGTACCGAAGGTTGTTCGGAGTCCCGGATGTGATCACGGACATGACGAGGAGTCTCGAAATGGTTGAGACGTAAAGATTGATATATTGGAAGCCTATGTTTGGACATAGGAAGTGTTCCGGGTGAAATCGGGATTTTACCGGAATACCGGGAGGGTTACCGGAACCCCCCGGGAGACTAATGGGCCTATTGGGCCTTAGTGGAAAAGAGAAAAGGGAAGCCCACTAGCTGGCCGGCGCCCCCCCTTTCCCCAAGTCCTAGTAGGACTAGGATAGGGGGCCGGCCCCCCTTCTCTCTCCTTTTCCCCCCGGGAGTCCTAATAGGATTAGGATTGGAGGGAGGAGTCCTACTCCCGGTGGGAGTAGGACTCCCCTGCGCCTCCTCTCCCTGGCCGGCCGGCTCCCCCTCCTCCAACCTTTATATACGGGGGCAGGGGGCACCCCAAGACACACAAGTTGATCCTTGAGATCGTTCCTTAGCCGTGTGCGGTGCCCCCTGCCACCAAATTCCACCTCGATCATACCGTTGTAGTGCTTAGGCGAAGCCCTGCGTCGGTAGTACATCAAGATCGTCATCACGCCGTCGTGCTGACGGAACTCTTCCTCGACGCTTTGCTGGATCGGAGCCCGAGGAACGTCATCGAGCTGAACGTGTGCTAAGAACTCGGAGGTGCCGGAGTAACGGTGCTTGGATCGGTCGGATCGGGAAGAAGACGTACGACTACTTCCTCTACGTTGTGTGATCGCTTCCGCAGTCGGTCTGCTTTGGTACGTAGACAAAACTCTCCCCTCTTGTTGCTGTGCATCACCATGATCTTGCGTGTGCGTAGGAAAATTTTCGAAATTACTGCGTTCCCCAACACCATCACCAGATTTGCTAGCCAGTCCGGATGTTTTATTTCTCTAATGAATCCGGCCTCCAATAACTTGGCTAGTTCCTCTCCCATAGCTTGTCTCTTAGGTTCAGAGAAACGCCGAAGAGCCTGCTTGACCGGCTTGAATCCTTTTAGGATATTAAGGCTGTGTTCGGCCATCCTGCGTGGGATTCCTGGCATTTCTGAGGGATGTCAGGCGAATATGTCCCAATTCTCGCGCAGGAACTCCCGTAGTGCGGCGTCCACGGCGGGGTTTAACTGTGCCCCGATGGAGGCTGTTTTTGTAGGATCCGTTGGCTGTACTTCGAATTTCACTATTTCATCGGCTGGTTTAAAAGAGGTGGACTTGGATCTTTTGTCAAGTATTACGTTGTCCCTGTCCACTGTGGAGCGTAGCGTAGTTAATTCCTCGGCCGCAACGGCTTCGGATAATGCCTCGAGGGCCAATGAGGCTGTTTTGTTTTCGGCTCGGAGTGCTATGCCCGGGTCACTAGCGAGAGTGATGATTCCATTGGGTCCGGGCATTTTGAGCTTCATGTACCCGTAATGGGGTATGACTTGGAAGATCGTGAACGCCTCCCGCCCTAAAAGGGCGTGGTATCCGCTACTGAAAGGGGTCACTTGGAATGTAATTTCTTCAGACCTATAGTTCTCCGGCATGCCAAATACCACATCTAGTGTGATTTTTCCAGCACAGCGTGCTTCCCGACTGGGGATGATTCCTCTGAATGTTGTGCCGCTTTGCTAAATGCAGTTCCAGTCTATTTCCATTTTTTGGAGAGTTTCCTCATAGATGAGGTTTCATCCACTGCCGCCGTCCATGAGTACTTTGGTGAGTCGAAAGCCGTCCACAATTGGACTAAGGACTAGTGCAGCTGGTGCCTGGGCTGTTCGGAATTTAGGTTCGTCACTGGCGTTGAAGGTAATAGCTGTGTCACTCCATGGGTTTATTGTTGCCACCTGGCAGATTTCGGCGAGGCTGCGGAGGGTTCGCTTGCGCCTATTATTTGATGTGAAGGTCTCGAAGACTGTTAATACCGTATTGTTATCCCCGGGATAGTGCTATGTGGCATCTGGGATGACAAGATCCTCGCCACTTTTGGCCACCTGCCGGAGTATCCAACATGCTCTACGGCTGTGTGTTGGTATGGTATCCGCTGTACTATGAATTTTGCAGGGTCCGTTGAGCCATCCCTCCAATACGGTTCCACGCCCTATAGAGGGTTTTTTCTCTTTTGGGATTAACTCGGGTGTCTTATGATAGTGCACCCTTTTACTTCGGACTGGGTGTATATTCGGAGCCGGATTATCCCAAAATTTCGTTTCGGTTTTCCAGGCACTTTCCATCGCACAGTACTTTCGTACTATGGACGCCAAGTCAGCGAAGCGTGATATGTCACGACGACTTATGGCGTTAAGGATTCCCTTGTTCGTGCAATTATTGCAGAAAAATAGGATTGCGTCTTCCTCACGACAGTCCTTGACCTTGTTCATCATAAGGAGGAATCTGGCCCAATAATGATGTACTGTTTCCTGGGGCTCTTGCCTGATATGGGAAACATCGCTTATGTTTGGGTGGGTGGGTGGGTGTAATTGAGTCCGAACCCTTACCTGATCTGAGACCCGGGGGCCGAGGAGTTTGCAATCTTGGAAGTTCGGGTTCTGGGATGTTGCCCGATGAGTCTGGCCCGCTGCTTGACTCTAGGTTCAGGGCTTGGGTGATGTCTTCCCATAAACGGGTGTCCGGCTCGGAGAGCTCTAGAATCCGGACATACTTAGTTCTCAAGATAGAGGAAGAATCGCCGCATTGTTCCTCCACCACCGCAATATGATGGGTGGCCGGTGGAGAGTTAATCTCCCTTTGATCGGGTTCAAGCCCAATTCGATCATAGTCCGTAGTGACTCCCAAGGTGGTGATGCGATCCAAGAGCTCGTTTAGGGAAGAGAGCTCCATTGGATCCATCTGCTCGGCAAGTTCCAAGTTGACGTGGAGGCTGTTTTCAATGACCCGAGAAGTCATCGTCGGTGCAGCAGCCGAACAGGCGGTCATGATGAAACCGCCTAGCCGGAGAGTTTGGCCGACAGCCAAGGCTCCCCTGGCGGTAATGTTGTCTTTAAATACGAGACGGGACATCCTTCCTTGTGGTGACAGCACAGTGGAACTCTCAATGAAAGCACCAATGTCGATGTCAAAACCGGCGGATCTCGGGTAGGGGGTCCCGAACTGTGCGTCTAGGTGGATGGTAACAGGAGACAAGGGACACGATGTTTTTACCCAAGTTCGGGCCCTCTCAATGGAGGTAAAACCCTACTCCTGCTTGATTGATCTTGATGATATGAGTATTACAAGAGTTGATCTACCACGAGATCGAAGAGGCTAAACCCTAGAAGCTAGCCTATGGTATGGTTGTTGTTGGCCCTACGGACTAAACCCTCCGGTTTATATAAACACCGGAGGGGGCTAGGGTTACACAGAGTCGGTTACAAGGAAGGAGATCTACATATCCGTATTGCCAAGCTTGCCTTCCACGCCAAGGAGAGTCCCATCCGGACACGGGACGAAGTCTTCAATCTTGTATCTTCATAGTCCAACAGTCCGGCCAAAGGTTATTAGTCCGGCTGTCCGGATACCCCTAATCCAGGACTCCCTCAAGCGCCATATAGGATAAATGATGAGGTGGAGGAGAAAGAACTCATAAGAAAAGGCTTGTCTTCTCTTATTTAAGAGAAGACAAGAGATGATCTCTTAGCATAATATGTCTCACCGTATTTTTAGGAATGACTAGTTATTAATTGAAGATAAGACTAAGAGACGATCCATTATAGACAATTTCTTTTTTCATCTTTAAATTACATGCAAGACTTAAAATAAGACCATCTTATCAACCGTTGTATATGCTTTCCCCAAAACAATCTGCCCTACAGTGAGGGTTTTATCCAATATGTCAATATGGATAGCAGCATAATTTATGGACCAATCTATCTTCAACTCGCTATACAAAGATCGGGTATGGCTCAATATACTTCATATACACTCAATGCTGCACTTTGAGTTAATAAAAACACCTTTTATCGAATAAAATCAATCTGCCGTATGGCAGAAACATATACACACATATCACATGTTTGTGTGAATCATCTACTTAGTTATATAGGATTTGTGATCCGTTTTGTTCCTCTGCAATATGCCAATATAAATTACCTAGTTGCGTGAGGCACGGGAAATCCTTCTTCTACCTTCATTTGGACAGAATATTTCTTTGAGAAGAGTGGGCTTTTATTTGACCTCGGAAGTTTTTCTCCGTATATGATCCAAAATAAAACACATCAGTTCACACTGAGCTGCTAGACTAGTATTTTTTCTGTCCCATAATATAAAAACATTTCTACTTCTAAAGTATCAGTACGTAGGTTATTGTTCGCTCGTTCGTCCGTTCGCTTGTTTCGTTCATTCGTTCGCCAACCCATCGAAACACATTGCCACGAACAACCCCCCACTGATTTTTTTTTGCAAGCTGATGCCCACCTCCAACAACAACAACAACAACAACAAAGCCTTTAGTCCCAAACAAGTTGCGGTAGATTAGAGGTGAAACCCATAAGATCTCGCGACCAACTCATGACTCTGGCACATGGATAGCAAGCTTTCATGCACCCTTGTCCATGTCAAATTCGGTCTACCTTGACCTCTCTTGATATTCTCTGCACGCTTTAGCCATCCACTATGCACTGGAGCTTCTAGAGGCCTGCGCTGAATATGCCCAAATCATCCTAGACGATATTGGACAAACTTCTATTCAATTGGTGCTACCCCAACTCTATCTCGTATATCATCATTCCGGACTCGATCCTACCTCGTGTGGCCACACATCCATCTCAACATACGCATCTCCGCTACACCTAATTGTTGAACACGCCGCCTTTTAGTTGGCCAACACACAGCGCCATACAACATTGCGGGTCAAACTGTCGTCATGTAGAACTTGCCTTTTAGTTTTTGTGGCACTCTCTTTTTCACAGAGAATGCTAGAAGCTTGGTGCAACTTCATCCATCCGGCTTTGATTCGATGGTTCACATATTCATCAATACCCCCATCCTCCTACAACATTAACCCCTAATATCAAAATGTGTCCTGAGGCACCACCTGCCCGTCAAGGCTAATCTCCTCCTCCTCACACCTAGTGGTACTGAAGCCGCACATCATGTACTCGGTTTTAGTTCTACTAAGCCTAAACCCTTTCGTTTCCAAGTTTTGTCTCCATAACTCTAACTTCCTATTTACCCCTTTCCAACTATCGTCAACTAGCATCACATCATCCGCAAATAGCATACACCATGGGATATCTCCTTGTATATCCCTTGTGACCTCATCCATCACTAAGAAAAAAAGATAAGGGCTCAAAGCTGATCCCTGATGCAGTCCTATCTTAATCGGGAAGTCATTAGTGTCGACATCACTTGTTCAAACACTTGTCATTGCATTATCGTACATGTGCTCGATGAGGGTAGTGTACTTTGCTGGGACATTGTGTTTCTCCAAGGACGCCTACCACATGACATTCCGCGATATCTTATCATATGCCTTCTCCAAGTCAATGAACACCATCTGCAAGTCCTTCTTTTCCTCCCTGTATCTCTCCATAACTTGTCGTACCAAGAAAATGGCTTTCATGGTCGACCTCCCAGGCATGAAACACTAGTAGAAAAAGGGTCAAATGTGAGACACATTAGTCCCGGTTTGTAACAGAACCGGCACTAATGTGTCCATTAGTGCCGGTTCCAACGGCTAGGCGGGAGGAGCTCTTTAGTACCGGTTCGTGGCGAACCTTTAGCACCGGTTCGTGCCATGAACCGGTACTAATGAAAGTGGTGGCAGGATGTTGTCAGAGTGGGGACCCTCCAACACCTTTAGTACCGGTTCGTGGCACGAACCGGTACTAAAGGTCGTCCTGTATAAATCCTTCGTCCACCAGCACTCTGTTCTTCCCCCTTTCCCCTCTCCCTCTCCTCTGTTCTTTCCTTCTTCCTCTCGAGTTCATCACAAAATTTGCCCCAAATTTGTCAAGATTTGCAGGCCCCCATCCATTCAAATGATCACAAAGGTTAGGAACTTTGTCCTTTCATCTCTCATTGCTAGATTAGCTCTTGCATTGGTTTATATAGTGATTAATTGTGGGTTTTAGTAATTTGGGAGGAATTATATGTGGTAGTATTTGATTTATATGCAAATTGAGGTCAAAATAACACTTACTTTGCATATGTAGGTGTGGTTTACTTAGTGCCTTCTAAAACTCCGCCGTAACCACCGTCGATCACCCGCACCGTCCCGTCGCCGGCACCACCTTGTGGTGAGCCTCTTGTTCATGAAATTTTATATAAAAAATTGATGTTTGTGTGATTTGGATATATAGTTACTCGTATAACTATCTTACCCGTACGTTGTTTGTTATATATAGTGCAATGGTTTTGATATCCGTCCCCGTCGGCCCTCGTCCTTGTTATGATTCGGATGTGTTATATTCTCTTTTAAAACTATTTGTTGCATTTCGTGTTTATGACAAATTATGCCCATCAAGCTGACATAGATATTTTTATCTAGGAGGTATGTGAACCGGAAATTCCAACTGACCCTATTGTCGAGAGGTTAAATTTAGTTGAAAGAGAAAACGAGTATTTGAAAGAAAAATTGAAAAGAATTGAGGGGGAGAAGATGGAATTGGAGTTGCATGTTGCCGATGTCGTCGATGATCACAAGATCAAGATGAAGAAAATGCGTTTGAAGATTAGAAAGATTAGAAAATATGCCATTGATAGTGAGGCTTGGTATCATTATGATGTTGGATCAATTGTTACCTTAGTTGCGATCTTGATCGCATTTGTTGTTGCATTTAAATGCTTTAGCTAGAGAGTTATTTGTTTGTTGCATTTAAGTGTTGTATGAACTTTATGTATGAACTTTATGTATTGTATTAATTTGGTGTTTTTGGTGCTGTGTATTGAAGATGAGCCGGCAATGGATGTACGACGACCGATGCTCTCCCGAGTTCATTAATGGCGTGCATACTTTTATGCTTGCGGCTGACGCAAACAAGCGGGCGGATGGTTTTATGCCTTGTCCATGTGCTGGCTGTAAGAATGGTCACAATTACTCTACGTCAAGAACCATTCACGTCCACCTGTTTGAGTCCGGTTTCATGCCCCACTATAATGTTTGGACCAAGCACGGAGAAAGAGGGGTTATGATGGAAGACAATGAAGAAGAAGAGGACGATGGCAGCTATCCTAGCCATGGGTTCCCAGAATACGATGATACAACAATGGCGGAAGAAGCTGAGCCGGTAATGCGGGAAGAAGCTGAGCCGGCAATGCGGAAAGAAGCTGAAGAAGAGGCATCAGATGAGCCCGTTGATGATCTAGGTCGGGCCATTGCCGATGCAAAGAGAAACTGCGCAAGTGATTTGGAGAAGAAGAACTTGCATCGCATGTTAGAGGATCACAAAAAATTGTTGTACCCGAATTGCGTAGGTGACAAGAAAAGGCTGGGCACCACACTTGAATTGCTGCAATGGAAGGCAGAGAATGGTGTATCTGATAAGGGATTTGGAAAGTTGCTGGTAATGATAAAGAATATGCTTCCAAAGGACAACGAATTGCCCGAGAGTACGTATGAAGCAAAGAAGGCTGTCTGCCCTCTAGGGTTAGAGGTGCAGAAGATACATGCATGCCCTAATGATTGCATCCTCTACCGCGGTGAGTACGAGGATTTGAACGCTTGCCCGAGAGTACGTATGAAGCAAAGAAGGTTGTCTACCCTCTAGGGTTAGAGGTGCAGAAGATACATGCATGCCCTAATGATTGCATCCTCTACCGCGGTGAGTACGAGGATTTGAACGCTTGCCCGAGAGTACGTATGAAGCAAAGAAGGTTGTCTACCCTCTAGGGTTAGAGGTGCAGAAGATACATGCATGCCCTAATGATTGCATCCTCTACCGCGGTGAGTACGAGGATTTGAACGCTTGCCCGAGAGTACGTATGAAGCAAAGAAGGTTGTCTACCCTCTAGGGTTAGAGGTGCAGAAGATACATGCATGCCCTAATGATTGCATCCTCTACCGCGGTGAGTACGAGGATTTGAACGCTTGCCCGGTATACTGTGCATTGCGCTATAAGATCAGCCGCGATGACCCTGGTGATGTCGAGGGCGAGCGCCCCAGGAAGAAGATTCCTGCCAAGGTGATGTGGTATGCTCCTATAATACCACGGTTGAAACGTTTGTTCCAAAACAAAGAGCATGCCAAGGCGATGCGATGGCACAGAGAAGACCGTAAGAAAGATGGAAAATTGAGAGTACCCGCTGACGGGTCGCAGTGGAGAAAAATCAAAAGAAAGTCCGGGAAGGAGTTCGCAGATGACGCAAGGAACGTATGGTTTGGTCTAAGCGCAGATGGCATTAATCCTTTTGGGGACCAGAGCAGCAACCATAGCACCTGGCCTGTGACTCTATGTTTGTATAACCTTCCTCCTTGGTTGTGCATGAAGCGAAAGTTCATTATGATGCCAGTGCTCATCCAAGGCCCTAAGAAACCCGGCAACGACATTGCTGTTCGTGACCATCAATGATTGGCCTGCTCTCAGTAACCTTTCAGGACAGACAAACAAGGGATACCGCACATGCACGCACTGTTTGGATGATACCGACAGTATATATTTGGCTAATTGTAAGAAGAATGTGTACCTAGGACATCATCGATTTCTTTCGAGCAGGCATCCCGTAAGAAAGAAAGGCAAGCATTTCAAAGGTGAGGCGGATCACCGGACGAAGCCTCGCCACCGTACTGGTGCTGATGTACATGATATGGTCAAGGATTTAAAGGTGGTCTTTGGAAAGGGTCCTGGTGGACAACCTGTTCCGAATGACGCTGACGGACGCGCACCCATGTGGAAGAACAAATCTATATTTTGGGACCTGCCCTATTGGAAAGACCTAGAGGTCCGCTCCGCAATCGACGTGATGCACGTGACGAAGAATCTTTGTGTGACCCTGCTTGGCTTCTTGGGCGTGTATGGGAAGACAAAAGATACACCTGAGGCACGGGAGGACCAGCAACGTATGCACGGAAAAGACGGCATACATCAGGGTCATGCAAGCTACGCTCTTACCAAAGAAGAGAAGGAAATCTTCTTTGAATGCCTGCTCAGTATTAAGGTACCGTCTGGCTTCTCGTCGAATATAAAGGGAATAATAAACATGGCAGAGAAAAAGTTCCAAAACCTAAAGTCTCATGACTGCCACGTGACACTAGTAGAAAAGGGGCCTATTGTCCCGGTTGGTGAGGGCCTTTAGTCCCGGTTCATGAACCGGGACTAAAGGGTCGGTACTAATGCCCTGGCCCTTTAGTCCCGGTTCAATCCAGAACCGGGACTAAAGGGCGCGGCCACGTGGAGCTCCACCTTTAGTCCCGGTTGGTAACACCAACCGGGACTAAAGGAAATTTTATGTTTTTTTTAAAAAAAATTGAAAATTTTTTTTGAAATTTTTTTATTTTCAAATTTCTCAATTATTTTAACCTATAGTCTGTAATCACCACCCCTCATCACTTCTCAATTTATCCTCTAATCACCCCTCATCATTCCAAAACCGGGACTAAAGGGTCGGTACTAATGCCCTGGCCCTTTAGTCCCGGTTCAATCCAGAACCGGGACTAAAGGGCGCGGCCACGTGGAGCTCCACCTTTAGTCCCGGTTGGTAACACCAACCGGGACTAAAGGAAATTTTATGTTTTTTTAAAAGAAAAATTTGAAATTTTTTTTGAAATTTTTTTATTTTCAAATTTCTCAATTATTTTAACCTATAGTCTGTAATCACCACCCCTCATCACTTCTCAATTTATCCTCTAATCACCCCTCATCATTCCAAATCATCTAACTTCCCGAACGGTCACCCATCCTCCCACTCCCCCAGCCTGAGCACGCTTAACTTCCGGGTTCTATTCTCACTCGCTCCAAGTCTGCACTTGTTGTTTTCCTGACAATAGTAAGATGTCAATCCTATTAACCTTCAGGAATTTTGCTTGAGCATGAAGTGACACATTTCACTGTTTGAGTTTGAAACTATTGTTTTAAAAAACAATAATTATTTAGTAACACTAATATTTCTTCAATAATTAGTCTAACCATTGTTTGACCACAGTTTGACCAGATTTGACCAAAGTTGAAATAACTGAAATAATTATTTAGTAACACTAATATTCTAGAATAATTAGTTTGACCGTTGTTCGACCACAGTTTGCCCACTGTTTGAATTTTTTTCGATTTTTTCCACTCTAGATCTTAAAAGCCCCGTAACATTTTTTCTGTTAGGTTTTTGAGGATTTTGAAAATGTTAAATTCAGATGTAACTTTTCGAGTAGATGATTTTTCATATAAAAAACTATTTCATCCGAGTTAGTATGCAAAGGTTATGCCCATTTTTACAAATTTCAGAGAGATTTTGCAAATAAAGTCAAAATTCACATTTGCAAATTTTCCCAACAACTAGACCACTTATCACATGGGAAACTTATTTTCTTCTATTTTCTGACATTTCCATCATTTTCTTTTATTTTTTTAAACTGAAAAGGCAATCCACGGGGGGGGGTGTGGAGAGAGTTTGAAAATAGGACCTTTAGTACCGGTTCGTGCCATGAACCGGGACTAATGCCTCAAAGGCCATTAGTACCGGTTGGTGGCACCAACCGGGACTAAAGGTCTAACCATTAGTACCGGTTGGTGCCACCAACCGGAACTAATGGGCATCGCACCCTTTAGTCCCGGTTCGTGGCACGAACCGGGACTAAAGGGCCCAGGTGAACCGGGACTAATGCCTTAGCCGCACGAACCGGGATAAATGCAACCATTGGTCCCGGTTCTGGACTGAACTGGGACTAATGGGGTTACCCGGCCTGGACCATTGCCCCCTTTTCTACTAGTGTGATTATGACACAACTGCTTCTCTTGCATTGAGGGGGCTTCTACCGAAAAACGTTCGATTAGCCATTGTGAAGCTATGTGCATTTCTCAATGCAATCTCTCAGAAGGTAATCGATCCAGAAATCATACCAAGGTTAGAGAATGATTTGGTGCAATGTCTTGTCAGTTTTGAGTTGGTGTTCCCACCATCCTTCTTCAACTTCAACATCATGACACACTTCCTAGTTCACCTATGCGAAGAGATTAATGTTTTGGGTCTTGTATTTCTACACAATATGTTCCCCTTTGAGAGGTTCATTTGAGTCTTAAAGAAATATGTTCATAACCGTGCTAGGCCAGAAGGAAGCATCTCCAAGGGCCATGAAAATGAGGAGGTCATTGAGTTTTGTATTGACTTTATTCCTGACCTTAAGCCGATTGGTGTTCCTGAATCGCGGCATAGGGGCAGACTGGATGGAAAAGGCACGCTAGGAGGGGAACAAATAATATGTATGGACGGACATTCTCTCACTGAAGCACACTACACAGTTCTACAGAATTCCGCCTTGGTGGCTCCGTATATGGATGAACACAAGAATTTGCTACGCTCCAAACACCCGGAGCGGTCTGATGACTGGATTACACGTGAACAAACCAGGAGTTTCGCCAGCTGGTTGCAGACACGTACCATGCATGACGCCTCTATTGAAGATCACATGTACTTGCTGTCCCAGTTACCATCTTCGAATATAATGACTTTCAAAGGGTACGAGATAAATGGTAATACATTTTACACGATCGCCCAAGATAAGAAGAGCACCAACCAAAACAGTGGTGTCCGCTTTGATGCAGAAACCAAGACGGGAAAGGAAACACATTATGGTTATATACAGGACATATGGGAACTTGACTATTGACGTGGTTTGAAGGTCCCTTTCTTTCGGTGCAAATGGGTCAATATGACACGAGGCGGGGTAACGGAAGACCCACAGTACGGAATGACAATAGTGGATCTCAACAATCTTGCGTATGCAGACGAACCATTCGTCCTAGCCAATGATGTGGCACAGGTTTTCTATGTGAAGGACATGTCTACCAAGCCGGGAAAAAGAAAAGATAAGGAAGTGAATGCATCGTATGATGAGGCAAAGCGGCACATACTTCTTTCTGGGAAGAGAAACATCGTGGGAGTGGATGACAAGACAGACATGTCAGAAGATTGTGAAAAGTTTGATGAAATTGCTCCATTCACAGTGAATATTGACCCGAGCATCCCGTTAAATGATGAAGATTTTCCATGGTTACGACGCAAAGGGACACATGCGAAGAAAAAGTTTCACACCCAAAGATCTGGGATGTGATCGGCTTCACTATCATCACTTTCTTCTGTGTTTCACACCCAGGAGGGGATCTCTGTAATAGTTAGGGTAGTTATGTGTTTGGCATTTAAAACGCGAAGAAATTTTATGTGCAAACAAATTCTTTCATGCCTTTACTGATTTTTAAAGTTAAGTTATTCACAAACTAGTGATTCACACAAATTTCAAATAATTCAAAATTTAAATTATTCAAATTTGAAAACTATCGGCACTAACAGAAAGTTTCAAATTTTTGTACCTAAAGCAATAATATTCACAAAGAAATTCTAAATACAGCAAAAAAACAACTAAAACAAAATAAATAAAGCAGAAAAGAAAAAACTAAATGAAAAAAGCCCACCTACTGGGCCACAGCGGCCTGCATACAACTAGAAACCCAAATTGTAATTGGGCCAGGATGCAGGCCCGCTAGCCCAATAGGCCCATCAGGGCATAGGAGCAGACATAGGCCCGGAAGGCCTGCTTAAGAGAGGAGCTCGAGAGAGCTACCGCACTGGGGCTTATAAACTAGTGCGGGCGCCCCTCGGCTAGCGAGGTGGGAGTAAACTTGCCGCACCGCACCTGCGCCAGCGCACCACCTTTAGTACTGGTTGGTGGCTGGAACCGGTACTAAAGGGTGGGTCTTTAGTACCGGTTCCAGCCACCACCCGGTACTAAAGGCCTGCCCTTCCCGCCGCTTGGCCTGGCCAAAACAGGCCTTTAGTACCGGTTGGTAGCTCCAACCGGTACTAAAGGTGTCCCCTATATAAAGAACACTTTGAAAAATTTCAGTTTCTCATCTCCCACTTCTCTCTGCCGCCGCCCCGTCCCACGCCGTCGCCGCCCCTGTCAAGCCGTCCACGTCGACTCCGCGACGCCCCCGTCCTCGTCGCGTCGTCCCCATCGGCTCCGCGGTGCCCCCGTCGCCGGCCTGTCCCGGTCGCCGCCCCGGCCCGTCGCCGTCCCCTCGCCTCGCCATCGCCGTCGCCTTGGATTGACCTCGCCTCGCCGTCGCCGTCGCCTCGACCTCGCCCGCGCGCGCTGTGAGCCCCTCCCCCGGCCACTCTCCTCCCTCCAATCGATCAAAGCCACACCGCGTGCCGGCGCCGGCCGTAGCGCACACACACGCGCATGCGCACACACACACACTACATGCACACACACACACACACTACACGCGCACACACACACACACAATTTTTCTGGTTTTAGCTTTTAGTTTTTTCTATTTTTCTGTTCTTCATACAAAGTTTTAGATGAATTAATTAGATTAGATTAGATTAATGTCAAATAGTATATAGAAATGTTAGTTATAATATATATAATGTCAAATGTTATGGAAATGTTAGTCATATGGAAATGTTAGAAATTTTGGAAATGTTAGTTTTAGCTAGCTAGATGAATTAGATTAATTTCAAATTGTTAGACGATGATCGATGTTTTTTTAGTTTCTTATATTTTAGTTATAAAATTTAGAATTTGCATATATGAAATCACAATCCATCACTTAAAACATGTTACTTTACTTTTGCGGCATATAGTATTTGTTGTCGACGATGCCCGACCCGCATCCTCGCCGTCGACCCGTTCGCGACGACGTCCTGCTTCAAAGGACTCATGTCCGGGACTGGGCTCCGCCGGGCTGGCACTGGGAGGTGCTTCCTTCAGGGGCGCGACGCTTGGTGAGGAACCCGGCCCTGGGTCCCGTCGTCGACCCTCATCTCCTTTGGTGGCGTTCGCGTGAGCCACTTTTGGTGCGGAGGGAGCCGGCCCAGCCGGAGGTGGTACGTCGCCGTGTCAGGGAGGAGGACGAGCACATCCATCGCTACATGGCTGCTATGGACGTCAGGTTCTCCAACACCTGGCAGGTTCTTTGGGGAGATCACCCAAGCTATGATCCAGTGATGGTTCCTTCACTTTGGTTGTCCACCGCCCGCGCCTCAGGAACCGCGAGTGGCCTAGATTACTCTTTAGTATTCGATCTTTATTAGCTGCTAGTTGATTTATTCGAGATTATATATATTATTCGAGAAGATGTATTCGAGATTATATCTATTATTCGAGACGATGTATTCGAGATTATATTCGATTATGCTTATTATGTACTATGATTGATTCAGTTTTTCCTTATTAATTGATTGCAACCATGCATTGTAATTTGAATACTAAATTGTTTTATATTTCTTTTGGATTAGTTAAATAAAAGCTATGGCAGACAATACCGGCAGAGAGGGAGAAGAGACCCTGTTCGATATCATACGCCAGATGATGATCAGAATGAAGAAGATTATGACGGCTCCGAATTTCTAAACAACACCGGGGGGTGATATGATATTCGATCGCGACGACTGAATTGATGAAGTCATGAACTATGATTATGATGATGACGAAGAAAATGTTGATCTTGAGACAACAAAGACCGGCGAGGTATATTTATTTATATAGGTAGGCATCTGGTGATCATCACATGTTTTAAATGACTTGAAGATATATTAACGAATCGATCTTTCTTCTTTCAGCCATCCGGATCGAGCAAATCTTCAGGCAACAGGACAGTACGAGGCCCGAACAAAAAGTTGAAGGAGGGCGTAAAGTACAATATCGAGGCCATCAAACCTGATGGCGAACCATTAGCGCCTAAGAAGATTGCGGAGAAGTTCATTCGTCAGTGCGGAGTTCTTGTGAAGGACCAACTACAGATCTCCCTTCAAGCTTGGAGAGAGCCAGCAAAGCCACATCCAGATGTTACTTTTGTCGATGACAGACAAAAAGGTCTGCTTTGGGAAAGTCTCATGGAACATTTCACCCTACTAGATCATTTCACAGACGCAGATGTGGAGAAAGTCAAGGACGCTGCTCTTAGGAAGATGGCGGTTCCATTCAACAACCACAAGAATTGTGTTTGGTACAAGTACGTCAAGGGAGGAAGGAAGACTCCAGTATTCGAGGGAACACTAGAGAAGCAAAGTGCTCATTGGGAAGATTTCGTGAAATTCAAGGATTCGGAATTAGCTAAGGAACGGTCGAGAATAAATAAGAAGAATGCCGAAAAAAGGATAAGTTCCATAAGCTGGGGCCAGGTGGCTATGCGGTGGCAATGCCTAAGTGGGATAAGTCTGAGAAAGAGGTGGAGGATGTAGGTGTCACTCCGGTTACTAGGAGCTGGCCCCCCAGCTGTAGGACTTGGTTCTATGCGCATGGGGGGGAGTTGGACCCGAAGATAGGCAAAGTTTCGACGAAGGCATGTCTGAACGGAGCCAACAATAAGCTACTTGTTGCAATAGAAGAGGCTCGGTCGGGGGTGTTCCAGCCCAACATAGAGAACGACGAGCTTACGTGTGCCCTGGGAAATCCTGAACACCCGGGAAGAACACGAGGCAAGGGTGCTATTCCCGTGGTATGAGGGGTTTTCGGACTGGAACACCGACTACAGAACCCGTGCGAGAAAGAAGATTGCGGAGGAGAAGAAGAGGATGATGGAGGAGGAGCAGAGGAAGCTGGACTATGAACGCCTTCAAGGCCTAGAATCAGCGCATGAGGACTTGGCAGTCAAATTCCAGCGGCAGCAGGAGCAGATCGACTCACTTAGCCAGCAAAGGGGGTCTCAGCAGCTGCAGCAGCTAGCGGATGACCCAGCATTGGATAGCACCGCCCCATCCATGCCGAGAAGCAGTGTGGGTTCCGCCCCAGGCGACGCAATGCTGGATAGATACCCCGTGGATGACATCATGGAGAACACTAACTGCGAGTTACACTTCGAAATGAAGAACATATCCATGAAGGTGGCGGACGCCGTTGCTTTTACAAATCCTCCCGAGGCAACCTTCCATTGCAACCCGATTCCAGCGGGCTATGCTCGTGTCTTGGTTGATGAGGTGGTGGACCCATATTCGGGGCTACAGCTTGACATTCCTGGAGGTGACGATGAGCACACATTGGGAGAGGTCATACATCGTATCATCCTATTGAGAAAGGATTGCATCGTCTTTCGAAGGCCACCGACACTGCGTCACCCGACTCCTCGTCGAAGTCCGCCACCGAGTCAGCAGACTCCCGCTCCTCCAAGTCCACCAACACGTGAGGCCACTCATCCTCCTCCAAGTCCGGCAAAGTGTCAGGCCACTCCTCCTGCAAGTCCGACACAGCGTCAGACGTCCACTCCTCCTCCAAGTCCGGCACAACTTCAGGCCACTCCTCCTCCAAGTCCGGCACAGCCTCAGGCCACTCCTCCTCGTCCAACTTAGCCACGTCAGTCGTCTCCGCCGCCTCAGCAATCACAGAAGAGAGCCGCCGCAGCTATGGTGCGTAGCGGTACAAGTCGAGGTAGTACGGGAGGTACAGGCGGAGGCAAATGATTTCAATATGGTCCAAGCAGCCTCGCGCCTCTTCCGCAGAGGCCTTATGAAAAGTCCGAGGAGGAAAACGCACCCATATCGAAGGCCGAGGTGGAAGCCCATTTTGCACCGAAACCGCCACCGCCGCCAAGGGAGAAAGTTCCTGAGGAAAAGATTGACCACTTCATTCGTATGGCTAGACCACCAGCTCCCAAGCCTGTTGACATAGACTATGAGCGTTGTCAGTGTACAAAAAGAGGGGTACACTTTTTGTACCCCTATAACCGTGCACGGGCAGTCTGAGCCACGGGCACCACCACACTGAGCAAGGCAAGGGAGGTGAGCCAAGGTAAGACCGAAGCTGAAGAGGAGCAGAATGACGCCAAGACCACAAAGGGCGAAGAGGACAGCTTTAGCTAGCCCGGCAAGATCCTTGCCGTGACAGCTCGCCCCACACCTACGGAGCGAGGTCACCCTTGAGTCCACTGCCCCCATGGGGCAAGGATTCGGGAGACATCCCCGTGGTGGCACGCAGATCTTTGTGAAGACATTCAAGACCAGATGCCCACTTAAAAAGGTGATGACCCTTGGCGGGATTCTAGCCAAGAAGGACCACAAGGCCCCCGGCAAGAGCCTTGTCGAGGACGACAAGCGAGCGCCATGGCAAGACCCTTGCCGGGGCCCCGGCAAGGCCCTTGCCGAGGATACCCGTGGGGCCACCATCAGGCCCGCACTAGTCACGCCCCCACCGCCGTTCGCATGCAGCTGCCGACCCAACCAGTTGGGCAGGCACCTGCGTGGCGGCATGCATATCTTCGTGGAGACCCACCACTGCGCCACCTCAGCTGCTTGCCTGCCTACATGGCACCACAAGCACCGCTGGCCAGGGCGCGTGTCAGCGCAAGAGGGAGCGGCGACGGATGGGACAGGGCCCTCCCCCGTCCCCGATAAAGCAAGGACACCTAAGCAAGGCGCATTAAATGTGCCTTGTCATGTAATGCGAGGGATAAACTCGCATTATTGTACCCTTTCCACCTCCTGTGTGCCACTGTGGCCCTTTCCTATAAAAGCAGGCCCAAGGCGACCAGGAGAGGGATTCGGCTTTTTGGAGCTCTTCACACCCCATAGCTAGCTCAAGAACACTGATATACAATCCACCAAAGCAGGAGTAGGGTTTTACGCATCCTCGCGGCCCGAACCTGGATAAAGGAACCGTGTGCTATCTGTTTGATCCGCTCTTCTCACGACCCCGTGCCCGGCAACCGTAGTAGGGATTCTTGTGATCCCATAGGTGTCGTTTCCCACCGACATCTTTGGCGCGCCAGGTAGGGGGGGCAGCGCAGTTGTGAGAATCGGTTTTAGCAGTTAGTTCGTCGCTCCTTCATCTTCGTGACCCTTGAAGAAGAAAAGGGGCCAGGAGATTGGCACTCGAGCGATCGCGAACAAAAGCTAAGTTGCACTGAACCCTTTCTTATACTACCCTTTTTATTTGAGGTTATTTCCCCCGGGAGGTGTCGCGCCTTTATATGAAAACTTGCATGCCAGGGGGCTCTACCACGATCGGCAACGCGCTTTCCCTATTTCGAGTCCGCTCAACGGCTCAAGCGGCTGCGTCGAGAGTGGCGGAGTGGCCTCCCGTGATCGGCAACGCCCTCGATTCTGACTCGAGTCAAGCTCGACAGTTCGAGCGGCCGCGTTCGGGGCGGGGAGGTGGCCCGTCCGGTTGCACGCGTACCCGACAGACCATGGGGATCCGTCCCCAAGACACCGCTTGGGGCTTTCGCGCCGGCGAGCCTTCCCGATCGGCGTAGGGTACACATACAAAGAGGAATCAAACGGGGAAATAACATGCATGAAATTGAGAGTACTTCAAAGTTATATTACAGCTCATCATTGCTGCGGTCCTAACTAAAGATAAATTTTGTCTTGATGGGGAACCCACAGCGGCGAAGAAGAACGGCATGCCTAATCCCGGCGCTGGCCTTCCACCCTCTTGATTTCGTCGATGCAGTCGGTGATGGGCTTGATGCGCTCCTTGAGCACCGCGGGGTCAGCACCCTCTGGCAAGCTCTTCATCGCGGCCGCGAAGTCAAGATCGGGGTTCCAGTACGCCACCTTGGTGAGGACCTTGAACACAACCCTCCGGCAAAGTCGCCGGGCCTCCTCGGCCAGCGTGGCCATCCTGTTGGAATGGAGATAGGCCAAGGCCCCAAGGACGCCCTCGAAGAACTGGGTCAGCTTGGCGTTGACGGTCCCGCTGCGCTCAGGGGCGTACCTCACGTTTGGCAACCCCATGGTGGCCACTTGCGAGGTAACCCTGCCAGCGACGACCTCCAGATGGCTGATCCACCTGTTCTCGCCCGCCACGTATTCTTGGTGGGAGGTGGCCTCGTTCGCCCGCAGCTGCTTCTCTTCCTCCAAGCTCTGGGTCAAGGTCTCCTCCCGAGCCCTGCTCCCCGACAACAGCTTCTCGAGATCCTCCAGCTTCAGCTTGAGGTCTCTGATGGAGTTCTGCGCTTCAGAGAGCTCCCCGGCCCTGCTGATGACCAATCCTTGCGCCTCTGCCAAGGCGTAGTTGAGCGTGCTCTTCTCGCAGGACAGCTTGAGGGCCTTCTCCTTCAGCTCATCCCGCTCCGCTTCCAGCTCCTTCACCTTGCCGGCGTGAGCCAGGGCTTGGGCATCGAGCGCCTCTTTGTGCCTCTGCTCCAGCTCGCGAGTCCGCCGCGCGACAAAGGTCTCGAGCTCCTCGTCCTTGCCGTGGAGCGTGGCGGCAAGCTTCGCCTCACGCGCAGAGAGGTCCTCCTCCTGGGAGTCCAAGGCGGCTTGATGCTGGTTCCGGGTGGCTTCGGCCGCGGCAGCCAAGTTCGCCGCCTTCTCCTGGGCCTTCTCGATGTCGGCCAGCTTCATGGCGAGCTCCACATCGTGCTGGGCCAATTTCTCTTGGAAGGCCCTCTGCTCCTCGCGGGACTGGTGGAACCAAGTCTGCGTCTCGGCGATGCGCGCCTTGAAGTCCGCCTCCGCGTTGTCCACCGTTGCCACCCTGGTCTTGACCTTGTCCAGGCGCGCGCGGTAGAGCACTTGGAGCTTCCAGAAATTGGCCCCCATGGCGCAGAAGAGCTGCTCTTCTGGAGAACCATCACCGCCAGCACCCGGCGTGTCGACAACCTCGAACCCGATGGCGGCAAGCACCTCGCCATCAAAGACTTCTCCTTCGACGGGCGCTCGGCTTGACGCCCCTGGGAGGTGGATGAAAAGATCATCACCCACCTTCAGATACCTGCCGGGGCCCGAGGTTGAGGAGGAAGGAGGCTGATCGTCCATCGCCTCTTCCTCGGCAGGGGCCTTGCCGGCTCCCCCGGCAGGACCACCGCTGGCGCCCTTGCGGAAGCCTCGTCGGTGGCTTTGGCGGCCCCCGCGGCGGCGTCCTCGACCGTGCCCTTGGCGGCCTCATCAGCGGCAGCCTCACCAGCGGCGGCCTCGTCTGCATTCTTGGCGGCCTCCTCGGCGGAAATCTTGTCGGCCTCAGCCGCGGCCTCTTCGGCGATATCCCTGACAACGGTGTCCACGTCCTCTGTATCTGTTGGAGGAGGGCCTGGGCGGCAGTAGGAGCAATGAAGCCAAGAGAAGCATAAGGGAAAAGAATAAGGGACGAAGGATGGGCGACTCACCAGTGCCGGGCTGTGAAGCAGAAGCCCCCTCTCCGCCAGTCCTTGGAGCCGAGGCAGAGCCACCAATGCCCAAGTTCCCCTCTTCCTCCATGGGTGTGGGCTCTGTGCCTGATGCAATTGCCGGGGATGCCCCCCGAGGCGGCGTAGTCGGTGGGGGTGGTGTGTTGGGAGTAGCCCTCTGCGGCTCCTCCTGCTGCCGCTCCCCTCCTGCGAACCCGGCAAGGTCAGCGTCGTGGCATCGAGCACCTACCCCATGTCGGGTAAGAAGGAGGTGATGAACTTACGCTGGGGGCTGCGCCGGGGGCTGCTATCCGGGCTGCTCAGCACCACCAATGGTGTCTTTGAAGCCCCAGCCGGGGGCTGGCTGCTCGCCGAGGTCCTCGCCCTCTTCGCCCTCTGGGCCAACATCTCTGCATCCCTACAAAAGCAAAAATGGATCAAGACAAGCGACCCAGTTCAGGGAAATGGAAACGACAGCAAGGAACAGAACACTTACTCGTCGTCCGTCTCCTCCTCTTCCGCCAGTTTCCTTTTCCTCTCCGGGCTGAGGGGCCCGAGATCAAAGGGGAGCTCCACATCAACGTCCGAGTCGACGCCTGCCGGAGGAGGCGGAGAAGGCGGCGGGGTCTGTGTGCGCCTAGATGAGGAAGAGGCTGCCGCCTTCTTCTTCTCAGCAGCCTTCATCGGTGTCTTCGCTGCCGAGGCCCTCATGTGACGCCTGGAACCTTCCAGGGTCAATTGAGGCCGCGTACCCCTGCCAGGTCAGACCGGCTCGCCAGAGCTAGCCCGCCGCAGGACTCGCCCTCTTCCCCTGACTAGCGTCGAGCCCGCCGCCACGCCCTCCTCCGACGACGATTCGTCGGCCACATCCTCGACGAGCGGAGCTTCAGTGTCGGCGCCGCCGGCCTTCTTAGTGGCCGCCGCCCACAGAGAGAACTGCTCCTGCTCTACGGCCGCGGCGACCTCATCCACCACACCCCCGGCGCTGCCGGCCTCCAGAGCAAGCTGTGCCTCCTTCGCCCTGGTGGCGATGTAGTCCAGCTCCGCCTGAGTGGTGTCCATGACAAGCCACCGCTCGGCATCGACATTGACGTGCACCTCAATCAAGGTGTCGAAGAACTGGTGCACATCTGCGGCCGTCGGCTCCCTCCAGCTCGGGACGGGGCCGTGCGCATTGCAGTCCGGCATCATGGCGATGATCTCTGACCGGCGTGAATTGTTGCACAGCGGGACCACTCCCGCAGGCAACTTGAAGAGAGGCCTCTTGACGGCCTTGCCGGCCTTTACGGCAACCCTTGCGGCCTTGCCGGTCAGCTCTACCTCGTCGTCATCATCCACATCCAGCTGGAAGAGCCGTTGGCAGAAGTGGGCATGCCCCATCACCGTGAAGTTGTGGTCGAGGCCAGGGCGAAGCCGCATGATGTCAGCCGGGTTCGTGAAGAGCCAAGCTGGCCTCCCCTTATTATGCAGCGGGGCGATCCGGCGGCGGATGAAATCCTCCCCGATCATCTCGAGGGTGAGCCCAGCCCGGGCCAGCAGGAGAATCCTGGTGGTGGCAACAGTGAGCCTCCCGTCGTCGGCGTCGACATCACCCCAATCGTTGCCACGGACCGGCGGCGTTCGGCGGACCTTGCAAAATTCTGGCGGGTCGTCATCCTCAATCCAGCACCACCGGTCGCGACATTCATCCCACCTCTCCTTCACGGCACCATCTGGGTACGCCCCCTTGGATCGTGGGATCCAGGTGACGCAGCCAGCGACGGCACCCCCCCGTTTGGATTCGAGGATAGAAATAATGGCGGAAGAGCGCCGTGTTAGGCTGCACTCCGGCAAAGACCTCGCAAAGGTGTGCGAAGCAAGACAGGCACGCCACCGCATTCGGGGTGAAATCCAAGAGGCGAAAACCAAAGGTGTGCATAATGTCGCAGAAGAAATCGGAGAAAGGAGGACATAACCCACAGGAAAAGTAGTCAACGAAGAAGGGGTACCAATTTGGGGCAGGATCAGCACAAGCAGCGGGGACGACGTGCGTCGCCGGGTGTCCCGAGTTCTCTCCCCCCGTCTTCACTCCCCACAGGGGCTTGAAAGAGGCCCGGAGCTCATGGACGTCAACCGACGAGGGGAAGAAGAAGGCGGACTTCGTCTTGTCCCCCAGCAGCGCGCTTGCCGGCGGCTCCACGGTCCCAGAGCCCTTGGCCACCCCCTTGCCCTTGGCGGATTTGGGCGCCATGGCGACCAAGGAGTCCAGAAGGTTGAGAAAGGGGGGCAAAGCAGCAACGGCAGGCGACGACGAGAGCTTGCAAGAGAAGGAAGAAAGGGAACGGCGGCTCTCAGATTGGCAAAGGCACGAAGGGGAGGGGAAAGTGAGCAGCGCGTCCGCGGTTATTCCTTCTAATGGGGGAGAACGTGGGCCGCCTCCTTTCACATTAACTGAGATGTGACGCATGCCCGCGGGAAGCAACCCCACGCATGCCGCCCACGTCACACACGCCTCCCCACGCCGCGCCACGCGCGGGAAGCATGGGGAGCGCAGCGCGCGAAGAAACTTACCGCGGTAAAAACCGCCCCGCCTGCCCGTGCACCGTTTTTGGGCCTAGCCCAACAACGCGATTGCGCTTACATGTGGCCCAGGCCCGGGGGCTCCTGTCGGTGTACAAAAAGAGGGGTACACTTTTTGTAACCCTATAACCGTGCACGGGCAGTCTGAGCCACGGGCACCACCACACTGGGCAAGGCAAGGGAGGTGAGCCAAGGTAAGACCGAAGCTGAAGAGGAGCAGAACGACGCCAAGACCACAAAGGGAGAAGGGGACAGCTTTAGCTAGCCCGGCAAGATCCTTGCCGTGACAGCTCGCCCCACACCTACAGAGCGAGGTCACCCTTGAGTCCACTGCCCCCATGGGGCAAGGATTCGGGAGACATCCCCGTGGTGACATGCAGATCTTTGTGAAGACATTCAAGACTAGATGCCCACTTAAAAAGGTGATGACCCTTGGCGGGATTCCAGCCAAGAAGGACCACAAGGCCCCCGGCAAGAGCCTTGCCGGGGACGACAAGCGAGCGCCACGGCAAGACCCTTGCCGGGGTGGGGCCACCTCGGCAAGACCCTTGCCGGGGCCCCGGCAAGGCCCTTGCCGAGGAGACCCGTGGGGCCACCATCAGGCCCTCACCAGTCACGCCCCCACCGCCGTTCGCATGCAGCTGCCGACCCAACCAGTTGGGCAGGCACCTGCGTGGCGGCATGCAGATCTTCGTGGAGACCCACCACTGCGCCACCTCAGCTGCTTGCCTGCCTACATGGCACCACAAGCACCACTGGCCAGGGCGCGTGTCAGCGCAAGAGGGAGCGGCGACGGACGGGACAGGGCCCTCCCCCATCCCCGATAAAGCAAGGACACCTAAGCAAGGCACATTAAATGCGCCTTGTCATGTAATGCGAGGGATAAACTCGCATTACTGTACCCTTTCCACCTCCTGTGTGCCACTGTGGCAACCCTTCCCTATAAAAGGAGGCCCAAGGCGACCAGGAGAGGGATTCAGCTTTTTGGAGCTCTTCACGCCCCATAGCAAGCTCAAGAACACTAATATACAATCCACCAAAGCAGGAGTAGGGTTTTACGCATCCTCGTGGCCCGGACCTGGATAAAGGAACCATGTGCTATCTGTTTGATCCGCTCTTCTCACGACCCCCGCGCCCCGCAACCGTAGTAGGGATTCTTGTGATCCCATAGGTATCGTTTCCCACCGACAAGCGCCACCTCAGGAAGTTAAATCGAGCACATCTACAGAAAGAGGCGAGCTCGAGCTCGAGCAAATCAGCTCGCAAAAAATGCGGTAAAACCGTTCCCCAGCTGGGAGAACAGGCGGCGCAATTGATCCCCCCGCTTGTTGTGCCAACAACACATAAGAGTACACGCGCCCAATATTATTGTGGGAAAACCGTTAACGTTCCCCAGCTGGGCGATGTGGTAATAACCGAGGAGCATATAAGGCAGGCTGAAATCCTCAAGATCACTGTTGGACAACTCCTCGAGATCGAGCCCATGCCTCTGCTTACAGAAGAGGAAATAAAACGGAAATATGTCCGGGGCCAATCTTTGGTCGAGCCAGACGAGGTCAAGAAGCTCCCAACGAGAATGTATGAATTGCATTAATGGTACATGAACATTACCAAGATTTCCAATCGAGAGTCCCTCATGGTGAATGTCAAGAAGGATCATTACTACCATGAGAAAGTTGTGTCTGTTGAGTATTCAGAACTATTTCAGTTATACAATCAAGACGCACTCGACAAATCTATCGTCAGTTGCTATTGTCTGTAAGTGATTTTTTCTGTAATTTAAGTCTCAAGCTAGCTGTAGTGATCCTTTTGATCAATCATTACCTGTAATTATCCTCACTATATTCTTTTATGTGGTATTATGCAGGATGAAGATGTATGAAATGAAAAAAGGTGGACGCTATGGCATTGGGTTCATTAACCCAAATACCGTTAATGAATACACATGGAAATTAGATGCATATTATTAAAAAAGTGTAGAGGAAAGCATGCTAGAGTTCTTGAAGCGCCTCAATATCAATGAAGATATACTACTTCCTTACAACTTCCAGTGAGTCACACTGTCTTATACTACAAATTCTCTGTTTTTGCCTACTAGCTAGCTACATGTTTTTGCTTACATATGCCCGCTTAATTAAGACATGCAAACGTGTGTGCATGCAGATTTCACTGGATCTTGTTAATCATTAAAGTTGATGAAGGAACAGTTGAAGTACTAGACTCACTACTTAAGAAAGCAAGTGACTACACCATCGTGAAGGGGATAGTCAACAGGTAATTTCAATCATTATTAACTATATCTCAGCCTATTTAATTAGTTCGTCATTTCCTGATAACAACTATTAATAACCCATTTATTCATTTTCTTTGTCGGCGGGCAGGGTTTGGGCAAAGTTCATCAGCGTCACTCCAGGCAAATGGAATCGAAATCTGAAATGGTATCGACCCAAGGTAACTAATTAAGTAGTACTAGCTAGCTAGCTGTCATCTCTTTAATTATCATGCTTGATTAATTATTATCTGATCAAATTCCATTCTCTAAAGGCCCTTGAGCAGGCGCAGGGGATTGATCTGTGTGCATACTGCGTTTGCGAGAACATTCGCATCATGACGTCCGAAAGGAGCAGATCTCAAAGACAGGAATGGGTACATTTGTCAGAACACTATTCACAATTTTTACACCATTATCGATATCTGGTCACACAACTAATACACATGCATATTGATCTCCTTCTTAACAGTTCACAGAGGTGCGGGAGAAGCTCCTACCAACGGAGCGCGTACAAGCACTTCAAGAGGAAATTGCGGGATTTTTGCTCGACCAAGTAGATCCGAACGGAGAATACCATTACCCGCTACCGCCCCCATGAACCACTTCCAATTGTTATCGTGCTCCGAAGGCACCAATTAGGCTAATGCCGCTGGCTCCGAAGGCACTAATTAGGAGACATTGTATATATATAGCTAGCTAATTGTATACATGTGTGAATTAATGGTGGTTATGAGACATTCGATGATATATATATATATATATAGAAATTCTGTTTATATATATGCATAACGTGTACAATATGTAGCATCGTAAAATACCAGCAGACAAAGAAGAATTAAATGGAAAACACAAAATTAAATAAAAAAGAAATCATAAACCCCAACCCCCCCCCCCCAACCTTTTAATACCGGTTGGTTTCACCAACCGGTACTAAAGGGCTCCCTGCCCCCGGAGCTGGCTCGTGCCACATGGTTGCCCTTTAGCACCGGGTCGTGCTGAACCGGTACTAAAGAGGGGGGGCCTTTAGTGCCCACACTTTAGTGCCGGTTACCGAACCGGCACTAAAGGGCCTTACGAACCGGTGCTATTGCCCGGTTCTGCACTAGTGAAACCAAACTGATTTTTTGTCACGCTTGTCATTCTTCTTAAGCGGTGCTCAATGACTCTCTCCAATAGCTTCTTTGTATGGCTCGTCAGCTTAATTCTACGGTAATTAATACAACTCTGAACATCCCCCTTGTTCTTGAAGATTGAGGTACTAATATACTCCATGTCCATTCTTCTGGCATCTTGTTTGCCCAAAAAATAAGGTTCAAAATCTTGGTTAGCCATACTATCGCTTTCTCCCTGAGACCTTTCCACACCTCAATGGGGATACAATCAGGGCCCGTCGCCTTTCCTCCTTTCATCCATTTTAGAGCCTCCTTGACCTCAGGCTCCTGGATTCTCCGCACAAAGCGCATGTTAGTCTCGCGTCAAAGGAGTCATCTAGTTCAATGGTAGAACTCTCATTCTTCCCATTAAACAGCTTGTCGAACTACTCCCGCCCACCTCCTATAGTTCCTGGTGTTTACCGGTTTTTTTGCCTACCCAAGGAATCGATCCATATACCCCGAGTCCTCCGTCTCTCCATCTCTATCAGTTCGTGCCTCCTCTAGGGTTCATAGCGCTCCCTCAGTCGCCATACACCGCAGCCGCAGGCGCCGCGTATGACCTCAAACCTACGCGTCGTCGTTGTTCCCCGCGCTCGACCTCCAGCTCCGTTCCCCATCGCCGTCCTCCCTATGTCGTCGTCCCGTCATTGCGGCGCGGTCGTGCGTACATTGCTAGCAGCGAGACCAACGTCCCATCCCTAGCGGCGAGACCAATGCCCCAGCTCCAGATGTGTGGCAACCAGTTTGCTTTACATGTTTGTGGATTTGTACTCGGGCAGATCTTTCTACGCTTTATCAGGTTCCGACGATGGTCGCCCTGATCGAGCTTCCTACCTTCCGGTTTGGTCGATCAGGAGATCATTGAATATCACGACGGATCCAATCGACGACCAATGTAGTCACACAAAAAGCTTGGCATCTGCACATGGAACATAAACACTTGGTGTTAGAACCACTGCCGGTTGACAAGACCCTTGATGTGGTCAAGATTAGTACAGGTACATGCTTTATTTTATTGATGCTTTTCAACAGATACAACTGAAATTATTAGTGCTGGAAAAGTGTAGCATCAGTATAAAGCTTCAAAGTGTGTTGGTCCTCTGTCAGAAATTTTCCGGTATGTCAAACATTGTGTCATTTCGGTTTCAGGTTTTGGATTGGATAAGGCCATAAGGGGCCTCTTTCGGAGAGAATTACATCATAACGCATCCTACATAGCTGACTGGATGAATTATGGTACAACTTGAAGCTTCTTTTCACCTGCTTGTTGTATTTAAGGGTTGACAATTCTCCATGAAATTTATTTGCAAGTGATGCTCTTCAGGTAAATTTCAGCCGTTGTAATACACGGTTCTTTATTTTAAGCCTTGATATTTGCTTACACCAGGGAAGATAAGGTTTCCACTGCAAGCCATTAACCATGTTTAGCTACACATAATCAGTATCCAGTTCAGGACAACTTGACTGTGATATGGTTAATCTGTAATATATAACTCGCTGCTCACATTTTGTTTGCTCTGAATGAAATTCTTTGCTCTTAGTCTATGAAGAATTGCATGGAGGAGGCTCATAGAGCCTCTACTAGAGTTGACCATTGGCCGGTAAATCCATCAAGGAGGAGTGAGGTTCTCCTCGAGGGATGACATCGGCGGTGAGGCTCTCCTCCGGTGATGGAGGGGCGGGCATGTGTGCACCATGGAGAAGCGGTCGGTTCTAGAGGAGAAGGGGAGGTGCTGGTTGGAGCTGAGGTAGCCATAGGGATGTCCGGGCAGAACAGGCTCATCGACGCCACCTCCCTCACCTTTGACATATGCTATTGTGACGTGGACCAATCTAAACAAATTTGTCGGTTAGTTTGTCTATTTTTTCAGGGATAAACTTTATTAATCGAAGCAGCATATGTTAGAGAATGTAGATTCAGCTTTCATTTCAGTAGCTTTGGCGTCTGGCGGTACTTGGTTCGGCAGAGGTGTGTGAGTGTTGATGTGCATAAGTTGCCTGATTTTTGCAAGGCCGACTCGCTGCATCCGCGGGTGTCGTTACCTTCTTGAAGGTTCCTTCATGGTCGCTCCCTGTTCTTCGTGTTGCTCCGGATGAAAATTGGATCCACGGGATCGGGCGATGGCGACACTCCAGTGGCATATCCTTCGTCTAGGCAACAGTTTGGAGTACATGTTTCGTCGGTGTGCGGTTTCACCTCTTCGTGGTTCCTAGCTCATGGTGGAGGTCTCGGTGCAGTCCAAGCAATTGGTCCATCTGTAGAGTGGTTGGTGCTCGATTGGTGGGTGTTGTTGTTCCTAGCCATCCTTGTGTTTGTGTGTTGTGTGTGTCGTGGTGACTTGTTGTATGTGGTTGCATGCATGTTAGTCGTTGCTGCGGAATAAGTGTCTTTTTCAGTAAATTCTTTTGTTAGCCCGTAGCAACGTACGGGCACTCTACTAGGTTTTTACAGCGACGATGCCAGCAAAAAATTCTATGGGTTCAAGTGCACTAATCTATCTAGAATGTCTTAACCTTTTGCATAAATATGAATAAAACTAAGCTTGCAGTCAAAAAAATGTGGGGCCAGCTGACCCCACAACTTACACATGAGACCGCCACTGGTTTTTGACGTCGGTGTAATGTGAAAAATGATCTTATATTATGGGACGAAGAGAGTAATATAGTTCTATTGTCACATTTTTTTAACATTTTTATTTAACATGATTAAAGAAAAATAATGCGGGAAATTGCGGCTTTTCTTGTACTAGTATAGACAATTGTTTATGCAAGCAACATGATAGTAAGACATTAATTATTATTCGATTCTCCTTGTCTGCTCTGCAAGCAGTAATTAAAGTAATTAGGCTAGTCATAGTGAGAGTAATATAAGTAGTAACATAGATGCCACATAAGTAAACAAGATAATGTGTCATGTAATTAAAGAGAAGAGAGACAAATAAAGTAACATAATATGTTACCATCATATAGCGGTTCCCAATACAAAATCTGTCTACAAAGCAATAAATGAAGATATGTATGTGTACATCTATGACACTTCTCACTATGAAGATAGTAATATAGATTAGTAACATATGTATATTATTAGTTATTCCACACTATGACTAGCCTTATTCTGGAGCTCCATTCGCATCTCAAACTGGGTATATCCTCCACTAAGAAAATGACATCTCAAGCAAGCAGAGAAAGGTGTAAACGAGCGCGCATGCCCCTACACAAGACAAGACCCTCGTCGACGGTGCATACACTAGATTGCTGGAATATATAAGAGGCCGCGGAGGGAGGTGGAGCCATGGCACATCGGCGGTTCAAGTGTTAGGGACGCCCTGGGCAACTTGCAGGGTCTTGCGGTGCGGCGTAAGTGTCGACTCCCATTAGTAGAAAACCGGCCTTTTGTCCCGGTTCGTAAGGGCCTTTAGTCCCGGTTCCCGAACCGGGACTAAAGGGTGGTTACTAATACCCTCACCCTTTAGTCCCGGTTCAAACCAGAATTGGGACAGATAGGCCTCCACGTGGTCTGCGCGCCGAGCCCAGGCAGGAGGGCCTTCAGTCCCGGTTGGTGGCATCAACCGGGACGAATAGACCTCCACGCGTCAGCATTTCTGTGGCTGGGATTTTTGGTTTTTTTCAAAACGGGGGGGGGGGGGGGGGGGGGGAGGGGGGGGTTGGAGGGTTAATTTAGGTATTTCATATATTGTGTTAGATAGCTAATTAATAGAGAGAAGTGTCCTCTCTTATGTCCGTGCTTGGTCGACGCTACGTACTATACATACGTATAGAGAGGACTAGGCACGCTAACTAGCTAGTAAGCAAACGAAGGAAACAGAAGATCGTCATGAACATATATGCATACAGAGAGAAGTGATATCGACCACCTCTCCTTCTCCGAGAGATTGGTCGAACACTACCGGCTACATATATACAATAATTATCTTTTACAAATATAATCTCTTAAATTATGGACGCATGGTCCACATAGTATTCTCCGTCTTCAGCGATCACGTGGTCAAAAAAGAATGTCGCCAATTCCTCTTGAATTGCTCGCATGCGATCTGGTCCTAGGAGTTCATTCCGCTGCCGAAACATCTAATTTGAAGAAGGGGGTCAATACACACATATATATATGTGAATGAATGAAACTCAACACAAATGATGGTAATAAACAAAATTTGTGAATATTATTTCTTACGCACTTCATATTGTTTCTCAGAGTACCCGCCCCGCTCACAGGTCGTGTGGTGGATGGACTCGCAGACGTAGTATCCACAGAAATCATTCCCTTGTTCCTGCCACAACCACTTTACAAGAAATAGAGGTCAATCAAACAGATAAGCAAGAATGCCAAATGGTATAGATGAAACTAGCGCTTGAATCAATAGCTAGGAGACGCGCGGAACATGGTACTATAGTACTTACTTTCGGGTATCTAAATTCCAGCTCCTTCGGGAGTCCCGGGGATTTTGTGCTGAATTTTCTCCAAACACTGCCAGACAAAAGAAAACAATTACTTGATATTAGGAAATGAACAAATTTGCTGATATGGTGGATAATGATCGATTTAACTTACTTCTTTAGGATTTCAGTCATGTCCGCATATTCCTGGGGATCTTTTCGTCTCGAGTCCAAGACAGTTACTACTCCCTTCTCAAGCCTAATCTCCAGGAGAATATAGTGGAAACTGCGCATGCATGCATAACTCATCAATTACATTACTATAACCTGGACTAATATATAAGGGAAACCGAATATGCACAAGACAACACTCACTTGAAGTTGTAAGGAAAGAGTATTATATCTTTGTGTTCATTTATTTTGAATGATCATAGCAAGTTGGCCTCGGTTTCTGCGGCATGATCTTTAACCTGAACTGCATCTATGAGATTTGTGTTAATGAACCCAATATCACCGATTTGTCTTTTCTTCAATTCGGCGATCTTCAATCTGCATAATATAGTGAGGATAATTATAAATACATGCAATGAAAGAGCTGAGCTATATAGAGAGACTTAATGACAGAAGTACTAGTACTTACAGACAGTAGCAGGTGACCGTTGCTTTATCGAGGGCCAATTGATTGAAAAACATATAGAACTCCTCAAATGGAACATGCAACAGTTCAATTCGAACGAGGTCATGCTCCAGTTTAACTCTCATATACAAAGTATTCCTCCCCCCAGACTCTCTGCAGGTTTTCATGTACCAATCATGCAATCTTCGCATCATCGTTGTTAGAGATCTTTCATCTTTGACGAGAGGCTTCCCGTACTCGTATCTGTGTATCTGCACGTCCAGGAAATAATAATCTACATCGTCGGGCAAGTAATCGTCAAGATTGTTATAACCGGGCGCCATCCTCGGATTGACGCTAGGCACCTTGAGCGGGGGGCACGATTGCTTTGCTTGTTCGCCGAGCTGGGCAATTTGTTTCCCAGCTACTCGTCGTTCTTTTAGCCTTTGATCACTGACTGTACTTCCCGACCGCGACGCTTCGGCCCATGTCTTTGCAATAATGCGCTCATAGTTGCCTTTCGGCGGAGACTTGGGTGGTTTTGCCAGGGCAGCCAGAGTGCGCTTCACTTTCACCGGATCTACCTTCTCCTTCGGAGGTGGATGTCTCCGTGCTTTCAACCCTTGAAACCAGTCATCCTTCTCGGTTCGCGCGATCCTCGCGTTCTCCTCCGGGGTCATCTCGTATGGTAACTTCTCTGGAGTCTTCAGAGAAGGACCGAATCTGTATTTTCTCCCGCCTCTGGCTGTACTGCTAGACGCCGGCAGAGCAGACGGAGCGGCAGTCTTCTTGACTTGCTTACGAGGCGGAGGAGAAGGACTACGACGCGCCGGAGCAGCTGCCGGAGCGGCGGCGGGTCTCTTCCGCCCTTGCTGACGAGGCGGAGAAGGAGTAGGATGGCTGCTCGGGCGCGCCGGCGCAGGCGGAGAAGGAGGCGGAGTGCCGCCACGCGCCGGAGAAGGAGCCGGCCGAGGGCCTTGATCGTCACTCGCTAGAGGAGGAGGCGGTGGAGGAGGCGGAGTGCCCTGACTCGCCGGAGGAGGAGGAGGAGGCGGAGGCGTCCAGTTTGGAAGCTTGATGAGCTCTTTCCGCCATAGGCATGGAGTCTTCAGAGCAGAACCCAGCCGAGTCTCCCCTTCTCCCGTAGGGTGGTCAAGCGGGAGGTCCTCAAATCCCTCCGTTATTTCATCCACCATCACCTTAGCATATCCTTCTGGAATCGGCTGGCAGTGAAAAGTTGCGTCGGGGTCATTAGGAGAAACAGAGCCAACAGCCGCCTTGACCTTCATATTCATCCATTGCGTCATAAGGTGGCAAATTTGAGCCTCCGTGATAGCATCCACGGGATAGCTGGCAGGAGCCGTCAAGACAAGCTCCGGCTGAAGCAGCTCGGTGGAAGCCACGCTGCTTCTCCGCTGAGATGGCGGGGTAGCTTCAGGGGAAGCTTCGACAGTTCGTTTGCTGCGATTTGCTTCTTGTTCCTCTATCCCGAGTACCCTTTCTTTAAGCGCCTGCAGTTCGGACTCCTGCACTTTCTTCCTCCTCTCCTGGCTTTTGTAACCGCCTGCGTCCGGAAACCCAGCCTTCCATGGAATGGAGCCTGGCATGCCTCATGTCCGTCCAGGGTGCTCAGGATTTCCGAGGGCCTTTGTGAGCTCGTCGTTCTCTCTATCTGGAAGGAACGTCCCTTTCTGCGCTGCAGCGATATAGTACCGAAGCTTCTTCAAGGGTATGTCAAGTTGCTCATCCGTCCAAATGCACTTCCCTGTTACAGGGTCCAAGGTTCCGCCAGCCCCGAAGAACCAAGTCCGGCAACGGTCTGGCCAGCTCATTGTCTCTGGTTCGATCCCTTTTGCAAGAAGATCATTCTCAGCCTTGGCCCACTTAGGCCGGGCTACGAGGTAGCCACCTGACCCCGTGCCATGGTGAAGCTTCTTCTTCGCAGCATTTTTCCTGTTTCTCGCCGACATCTGCCTACTCTTTTCCGATGTCTTGTAGGCCACAAATGCAGGCCAGTCATCTCTGATCTTCTCATATATGCCCTTGAATTCTGGTGTCTCTTTTTTCTTGACAAACCTATTCAGGTCATTCTTCCACCTCCTGAATAGGTCTGCCATCCTCTTAAGAGCAAAAGACTTGATTAATTGCTCTTTAACTGGCCTCTCCGGATCATCCTCTGGCGGTAGGGTGAAATTTGTCTTCAGCTCCATCCAAAGATCATTTTTCTGCATATCATTGACGTAAGACACCTCAGGGTCTTCTGTAGCCGGCTTGAACCATTGTTGGATGCTGATCGGGATCTTGTCCCTAAGCAGAACCCCGCACTGAGCAACAAATGCCTTCTTTGTTCGGATGGGTTCAATAGGTTGGCCGTTGGGCGCGATTGCTATGATCTCAAACCTTTCATCCGAGCTCAACTTTTTCTTCGGGCCTCGTCTCTTTACCTCAGTTGTGCTCGATCCGGAGGGCTAGAAAAAAGAGCAAAGACTTGATTAATATGTGTACATACCAAAACAATGAATGCATCAATTAGTTAGTCAGCATAGGCTTAACTAATATATATACCTGGCCAGACTCAGTTCGGTCACCGGAGCCGTCATCACGGTCTCCTTCTTGCACCAGCATTGGGTCACCAGAGCCATCCTCACGTTCTTCTTCTTGCACCGGCATTAGGTCACCAGAGCCAGCTTCTTCACCCTCTCCTTCCAGAGTACCATCGGTGTCGTTGAGATACAACAAGACGGCATCACTTCCTTCTGCGATTATGTCCCTCAACATCGCTTCGTTTGCTTCGTCTCGGGTGGTGTCCATAGTGTCTACAAATATTTACAACATGGCAATTATTATTCAAACATGACAAATGGATACATTAGTGGCAAACGTAGAACTAGCTAGCTAATCATAGTAAGGAATCATATATATTAATTAGTGGCCTCGACGCTGCTTTCTAGGGTTTGGGGTGGCCTCGACAACGCTTCAAGGGTTTGGGGTGGCCTCGAGAGAGTTTGTCGGGTAGGGGCGTGGAGGGAGGGGGTAGGAGACCGACATCGTTTTTTTCTAGGGTTTGGGTGTCCTCGAGAGTTTTTGGTCGAGCGAGAGGGTCGGGGTGTCAGGACCCCGATTCTAAGCCACATCGATCTAGCCGGTAACACCTCATATCACTTTGCGGCCTCACGCACGGTATCCCACGGGTGTCGCCTTACCATGGCCCGGGACCGTTTGCGCCTTTTGGCTCGCGTATATGACAATGTCGCTAGCATCCATATGACCGAGAACCCGGGCCGACATGGCTAGTCGTGAACCCAAAGCGGCACAGACCTATGGAGACAGGCATACATGATTCACAACGAACATGTCGGTCATCAACGAGTGATTCCGGGCTGTAGCACTGGGCTAACAGGATTCCGGGGATCCCGGGCTGTAGCAGGCTGGACAGGACTCCGGAGATCACCGCGTGACATTTCCCCGAAGGGACAGACATAGGGACGAAGTGAAACACATGCCGGCCAGTCAAGTGTCCTGAACAGTAGTGCTGGGCTAGCAGGACTCCGGTGAACCGGGCTGTAGCGGACTACTATGGCTCGAGGAGCACTAGACTACATTTCCCCATAAGAAAGGCTGCGAAGGACAAACAACTAGATTGTCGGATCCCACTCATACCAAGCATTTCAATCATACATACAATATGCCCGATATGAGTACATACAACATGGCATCACAACAAAACTCTACAACTCAAGTACTTATTTAAAGGCTCCAGGGAGCCATACATAACATATCCATACAGGTAGGGGTCACATGACCCGACACTCAAGTCATACAGTCATACAAGAACAAGCGGAAGCAACTAGTCTGAGTACAGACTCTAGAAAGAAAGAAGGCTTCTCGAAGCCTGTCTATCTACATAGGGCCTCCATGGCCTGGATCACCACCTGGGTGGCTAGTCACTCGTCGACGTCAAGGTCTACGTAAAACCCATCGGAGGGGGCAGTGTTGTCGTCTGAAAACAATAAATAAGCAAACATGAGTACAAAGGTACTCAGCAAGTCTTACATCAGAACCTACTGTACATGCTCATTCTCAAGAAGGTGGTGGGGTTTATGCAGCAAGCCAGCTTTGACTCTTGGCTAAGCTATCCTACGGAATCTTTTAGCAAAATAGTTTTCGCACACGAGTCCACTACTCACCATCACAATACTCCACCGTGGATCCTCCCTCGTATCCTGCGAGGGAGCCATCCTCGGTACTCACACTTATCTTGAGTCTTTTAGTAGTATCCATTAACTTGTCTATGAACTGTATATGCAATCAAGTAGTCCTTTACCGCGGACACGGCTATTCGAATAGTTTCCTACCCTGCAGGGGTGTACTTCGTCACACATGTTTCCACCACTTAGCGTCTGCACACGAAATGTGCTCGGCAGACTTCAAGCAAAAACCGACGTGGGTGTAGACCACGACCTGACTAACCTCACAAGTCTCTAGTCCAGGGTCATCGCCTATTCAGGTTCCATCCGCAAGGAAATCCGGCCGGGGTGTCCTCAACGGCCCCGAACGATGTGAACAGGGTTCCCGAGACACCAAACGGGTGACTCGGTACACCGTGCCACGGTGTATCTACCGCAACATAGCCCACCCCTAGGGTCAGCGCTACGCACGGCCGCCAACACATATCCTACAAACACCAGAAACTAGTTGCAACTCCTGGACTGAGGCGAGAGGGGTCAGTAAGTCGAGCGGGGTCATATTTCAGGGCCCAATGTGTGGTAGTAGCTGAATCTTAATTCACGCATACAGAACTCAGTTCTTAGGGACGGCTTCAATGAAACAACCCACCATGTACTCCTACATGGCCTCTCATCGATACCTTTACCAAAACATGTTCAACACATCCCACATATTACTGGCACAAGCATTTCACTCTAGCCCATCACCCAGATGAACCAGACCTGACACAACTCTAAGCATAGCAGGCATAGCAAGGTAGGAATCACAAAACATGGCTCAATCAACTCCTACACATGCTAGTGGGTTTCATCTAGTTACTGTGGCAATGACAGGTCATGCAGAGGATAAGGGTTCAACTACCGTAGCACACAGCAGTTTAAATCGCGTTGTCTTAATGCAGTAAACAAGAGCAGGAGCGAGAACATGGGTTGTATCGGAATGATCAATGGTTGCTTGCCTGATGGAGTGGTAACGGGATACTGCCCTTCAGTTGGATACTCGTGAATATCCTCGGAGGCAGAACCTACCACGAAGAACACAACCGAGCACAATCAACACATGACGATATGCAACAATATGATGCATGCTATGACATGGCAATATGGATGTGTCTTGAGCTTATGCAACTAGCTATGATTTAAATGGAGTTGGTTTGAGTACAAGATTCAAATTCCAACCCCATATATGATTATTTAAATGCCCTTTATTTGTTTTGTCCAAAACAGAGGACAAACATTGTTCAAACATGCATGAAAATGGTACAGATGGATTCCTTGAATTTTTCTGATAATTTTTCATATATAATTTGTCTCATTTGGAGTTATGGTTGAATTTCTATGATTTTTCAAAGTTTTGGGTATTTTCTGGAATTTCCTGAATTATTTTTAAACTAGAAAATGATTTACTGCGTCAGCACTACATCAGCATGACATCAGCAAGTCAACTGAGCTGCCTCCAGGTCAAACCTGACCAGTGGGTCCCACTGGTCAGTGACTAATTAACTAATTAAAATTAATTAGAGCCTGGGCCCGCATGTCAGTGTCTATTTAACGTAATTAAGTTAATTAGGACTAACTAAAACTAATACTAATTAAAAGGGGCCTGGCCCACACGTCAGTGACACAAGGGGGAGGGTCAACCCTGGTCAGCGGGGTCAAAGCCACCGGCGGCTTGTCGCCGGCGAGCCAGACACGGCGGAGGGCGTCGGAAATGCGTCTCCGGTGACCAAATGGGCCGCGGAGACCATCTCCGAGGAGCTGGTGCTCGCACGCATCCACTAGTGCCCTCCGTTTCACCGGAGACGGCCTAAGTCGACGGCGGCGACCACTTGGGCGGCGGCCGGAGTTCGGCGGAGAGGGGAGAAGGGGCTACGGTGCATGGCAGGGGCAGCAGGTGAGGGTTTTAGGGTCCTGGCGTTGCACTGAGCACGATGGTGTGCTCGGTTGCGTGCTTGCACGGCCGTAGCCACGACGGCGCCATGGCCGGCGGCGAGGAGCTCACGGCTCCAGTGGCTAGACTAGTTAGGGGAAGAGAATCACTGCGGGGAGAAGGGGGAAATTCTCGGGAGCTCACAGCGATCTCGAGGGAGGACTCAGCGGGCTCGGGGACGCTTCTGCAACGGCGAATTTGACGGAGATGGCCGGCGGTCCCGAGGTTGAAGAAGACGACACCGAGGACGAAGCAAGGCTTCTCGGCTCGCTTGGCTCGGTGCAGAAGGCGTAGGCGACAATGGCGGAGCTTCCACGCAACACGGGAAGGCGAGAGGGGGTCGGGGAGCGCGGTGGCAGCGAACGACGGCGACGGCGCGTTCGGGTGGTCGCGCGGGAGAGAAACAGGGGAGGAGGGAGAGCGAGGGAGAGGAATAAGAGGGGGCCAGGGGTGCGTGGCGTCCATAGCGACGTCCAGGCGTCGAGGGGAGGGCGCGGCAAGCAGGAGCTGGCCGTCGGTGGCCGCGCGCGTGCCGGCGCGCCGCGGGCACACGCCCGGCGTCCTCCTGGCAGCAGCTAGGGGACGACTGGCACGGCCTGGTGGGCTGGGCCAACAGTGCTGGGCCACAGCTGGGCCGCCAGGTGAGTCCAGGTGAGCCTCTGTCTCTCTTTCTAATTCATTTTATTTTCTATTTCTGTTATTCTGTTTTGATTTAGTTTAAATACTAAATCATTTTATAAAATCCTGAAAATATTTATGGACACTTTCTGAAATATTTCAGTGGCCCAAAAATAATTCCAACATTATTTGAGCATTTGAATTATTTAACAGTATTTAAATGCCCAAATTCAAATATTTATGAATTAAATCAATGCCCCTTTTGTTGACCTAAAATTATATGCACCATTTTTCCCAAGGGTTCTAACCCAAGGCAAAGAGGGTGAACATATTTGAAGGGCATTTCAGGTTCATTGAATTTATTTTTAGTAAACCCTAGTTGATTTCAGGGGGGGTGCTGGGGGTTCTGCTTTCCCCATTTCCATTTCTGATGGAAGTAAACATGATGCACACTCTAATGCATAACCTAGCTAGGGTGTGACACGGGGAGTGCTCCCGCGGTATAAGTTATTATCACAGTAGAGAGGGGGTATATATATCGACCGCCCCTCATGTCGAAGTTATCCGAGGGGTATATCGACCCCCCCCCCTCGTGTTCAAGTTATCGGGAGAGGGAATAGAGAGGAGAAGAAGAAAGGAATAGAGGAGAAGATCGAAGAAAAAAAAGAAGAAGAAAAAAGAGGAGAAGAAGAAAGGAATAGAGGAGAAGATGAAAAAATAGAAATTTTTATTTTTTCTTCTTCTCCTCTATTCCTTTCTTCTTCTCCTCTTCTTTTTCTTCTTTTTTCCTCTTCTTATTTATTTCTCCTCTTCTTCCTCTCCTCTTCTTCTCCTTTCTTCATCTTCCTATTTTTGTTTTTCCTCTCCTTTTCTTTCTTCTTCCTTTCCTAGCTAGATATATAAAACTTTTCTAAAAATGTAACTTTTGCATATATAAAACTTTTCCATGGATCATCATTTCTCATATATATCCATCTATAACCATATAAATATATAAATGGAAAAATGCTATGAACAAAAATACATATATACTTGGTAAATATTCTATGAAACATCGTTTCTCATATATATCAATGCATACATCCATGGATCATCATTGCTCATATATCCATAGTCATATATAAAAAATTTCTGCCTATGAACAAAAAACTTTCTATGAACAAAAAACTTTGTATGAACAAAAAACTTCAGAAATTCTTAGCATTTCTGTAAAAAAATCAGAAATTTCAAAAAAGTTTGTTGCTGCTCCACTCGATCCTTCTCCTCTCCTCTCCTTCTGCTCTTCAATGCGTCGGGGCCGGCGGCGACCATGGAGCAGGGGCAGAGAGCAAGGGCCGCACTCGATCGGGACCATGCATGCATGGGAAAGGGGGGCTCACTTCGAGGGGGGCCGCAATGGCAGGAGTCCGGCGACGAGGACGGCGGGCTCGGGGCGGCACGCGGTGACGGGGATGGCGCGCGGTCTCGGGACGGCGCGCGGCCGGCGACAGGGACGAGGAGGGGTGGGCTAGGGGAGGCACGTACGCAGCGACGGGGACGACGAGGACGGCGGGCTCGGGGATGCCGGCGATGAGGACGGCGCGGGCTCGGGGAGGCGACGACGTTGCCGGCGGCGGCGTAGATGGCGAGGTGGAGCAGCCTCACGGCGTCGTCGGCGGGGGAGGGGGGAACTGGCGATGCAAACTGAAAATTTTCACAAGTGTTTGTTATATAGTCTAAGCTTTAGTCCCGGTTGGTGGCGTAAACCGGGACTAA
>NW_024113370.1:0-25193 GCF_003073215.2 Triticum urartu | reverse complement strand
GCGGCGCCCCCTGCCACCATAGTCCTCGATCATATTGTAGCGGTGCTTAGGCGAAGCCCTGCGACAGTAGTACATCAAGATCGTCACCACGCCGTCGTGCTGACGGAACTCTTCCCCGACACTTTGCTGGATCGGAGTCCGGGGATCGTCATCAAGCTGAACGTGTGCTAAAACTCGGAGGTGCCGTAGTTTTGGTGCTTGATCGGTCAGGGCGTGAAGACGTACGACTACATCATCCAAACGCTTCCGTTGTCGATCTACAAGGGTACGTAGATCACACTCTCCCCTCTCGTTGCTATGCATCACCATGATCTTGAGTGTGCGTAGGAATTTTTTTGAAATTACTACGAAACCCGACAGTGGCATCCGAGCCTAGGTTTTATGTGTTGATGTTATATGCACGAGTAGAACACAAGTGAGTTGTGGGCGATATAAGTCATACTGCTTACCAGCATGTCATACTTTGGTTCGGCGGTATTGTTGACGAAGCAGCCCGGACCGACATTACGCGTACGCTTACGCGAGACCGGTTCTCCCGACATGCTTTGCACATAGGTGGCTTGCGGGTGACAGTTTCTCCAACTTTAGTTGAACCGAGTGTGGCTACGCCCGGTCCTTGCGAAGGTTAAAACAGCACCAACTTAACAAACTATCGTTGTGGTTTTTGATGCGTAGGTAAGATTGGTTCTTGCTTAAGCCCGTAGCAGCCACGTAAAACTTGCAACAACAAACGTCTAACTTGTTTTTGCAGGGCATGTTGTGATGTGATATGGTCAAGACGTGATGAGATATAAGTTGTTGTATGAGATGATCATGTTTTGTTGAAGTTATCGGCAACTGGCAAAAGCCTTATGGTTGTCTCTCTATTGCATAAGATGCAAGCGTCCAATAATTGCTTTACTTTATCGCTATGCGATAGAAATAGTTGCAAGAGCAATTGTTGGCGAGACGACCACGTGACGACACATTGATATAGATCAAGATGATGGAGATCATGGTGTCATGCCGGTGACGATAGAGATCATGACAGTACTTTGGAGATGGAAATCAAAGGCGCAAGATGATGATGGACATATCATGTCACATATTTTGATTGCATATGATGTTTATCTTTTATGCATCTTATCTTGCTTTGATTGACGGTAGCATTATAAGATGATCTCTCACTAATTATCAAGAAGTGTTCACCCTGAGTATGCACCGTTGCGAAAGTTCTTTGTGCTGAGACACCATGTGATGGTCGGGTGTGATAGGCTCTACGCTCAAATACAACGGGTGCAAAACAGTTGCACACGCGGAATACTCAGGTTATACTTGATGAGCCAAGCATATACAGATATGGCCTCGGAACACGGAGACCGAAAGGTCGAGCGTGAATCATATAGCAGATATGATCAACATAACGATATTCACCAATGAAACTACTCCATCTCACGTGATGATCGGACATGGTTTAGTTGATTTGGATCACGTAATCACTTAGAGGATTAGAGGGATGTCTATCTAAGTGGGAGTTCTTAAGTAATATGATTAATTGAACTTAAATTTATCATGAAACTTAGTCCTGGTAGTATTTTGCAAATTATGTTGTAGATCAATAGCTCGCGTTGTTGCTTCCATGTGTTTATTTTGATATGTTCCTAGAGAAAATTGTGTTGAAAGATGTTAGTAGCAATGATGCGGATTGGATCCGTGATCTGAGGTTTATCCTCATTGCTGCACAGAATAATTATGTCCTTGATGCACCGCTAGGTGACGGACCTATTGCAGGAGCAGATGCAGACGTTATGAACGTTTGGCTAGCTCAATATGATGACTACTTGATAGTTTACTGCACCATGCTTAACAGCTTAGAATCGGGACTTCAAAGACGTTTTGAACGTCATGGACCATATGAGATGTTCCAGGAGTTGAAGTTAATATTTCAAGCAAATACCCGAGTTGAGAGATATGAAGTCTCCAACAAGTTCTATAGCTAAAAGATGGAGGAGAATCGCTCAACTAGTGAGCATGTGCCCAGATTGTCTGAGTACTACAATCGCTTGAATCGAGTGGGAGTTAATCTTCCAGATAAGATAGTGATTGACAGAATTCTCTAGTCACCATCACCAAGTTAGTAGAACTTCGTGATGAACTATGATATGCAAGGGATAACGGAAATGATTCCCAAGCTCTTCATAATGCGGAAATTGATGAAGGTAGAAATCGAGAAAAACATCAAGTGTTGATGGTAGACAAGACCACTAGTTTCAAGAAAAGGGCAGAGGGAAGAAGGGGAACTTCAAGAAGAACAGCAAGCAAGTTGCTGCTCAAGTGAAGAAACCCAAGTCTGGTCCTAAGCCTGAGACTAAGTGCTTCTACTGCAAAGGGACTGGTCACTAGAAGTGGAACTACCCCAAGTGATTGGCGGATAAGAAGGATGGCAAAGTGAACATAAGTATATTTGATATACATGTTATTGATGTGTACTTTACTAGTGTTTATAGCAACCCCTCAGTATTTGATACTAGTTCAGTTGCTAAGATTAGTAACTCGAAACGGGAGTTGCAGAATAAACAGAGACTAGTTAAGGGTGAAGTGACGATGTGTGTTGGAAGTGGTTCCAAGATTGATATGATCATCATCGCAGACTCCCTGTACTTTCGAGATTAGTGTTGAACCTATATAAGTGTTATTTGGTATTTGCGTTGAGCATGAATATGATTTGATCATGTTTATTGCAATACGGTTATTCATTTAAGTTAGAGAACAATTGTTGTTCTGTTTACATGAATAAAACCTTCTATGGTCATACACACCAACAAAAATGGTTTGTTGGATCTCGATTGTAGTGATACACATATTCATAATATTGAAGCCAAAAGATGTAAAGTTAATAATGATAGTGCAACTTATTTGTAGCACTGCCGTTTAGGTCATATTGGTGCAAAGCGCATGAAGAAACTCCATGCTGATGGGGTTTTGGAATCACTTGATTATGAATCACTTGATGCTTGCATACCATGCCTCATGGGCAAGATGACTAAGACTCCGTTCTCCGGAGCGAGCAATTGACTTATTGGAAATAATACATACTGATGTATGCGGTCCGATGAGTGTTAAGGCTCACGGCAAGTATCGTTATTTTCTGAACTTCACAGATGATTTGAGCAGATATGGGTATATCTACTTGATGAAACATAAGTCTGAAACATTTGAAAAGTTCAAAGAATTTAAGAGTGAAGTGGAAAATCATCGTGACAAGAAAATAAAAGTTTCTACGATATGATCGCAGAGGTAAAATATTTGAGTTACGAGTTCGGCCTTCAATTAAAACAATGTGAAATAGTTTCACTACTCACGCCACCTGGAACACCATAGTGTAATGGTGTGTCCGAACGTCATAACCGTACTTTATTAGATATAGTGCGATCTATGATGTCTCTTACCGATCTACCACTATCGTTTTGGGGTTATGCATTAGAGACAGCTGCATTCACGTTAAATAGGGCACCATCTAAATCCGTTGAGACGACACCGTGTGAACTATGGTTTGGCAAGAAACCTAAGCTGTCGTTTCTTAAAGTTTGGAGTTGCGATGCTTATGTGAAAAAGTTTCATCTCGATAAGCTCAAACTTAAATCGGAGAAATATGTCTTCATAGGATACCCAAAGGAGACAGTTGGGTACACCTTCTATCACAGATCCGAAGGCAAGACATTCGTTGCTAAGAATGGATCCTTTCTAGAGAAGGAGTTTCTCTCGAAAGAAGTGAGTGGGAGGAAAGTAGAGAACTTGATGAGGTAACTGTACCTGCTCCCTTATTGGAAAGTAGTTCATCACAGAAATCTGTTCCTGTGACTACTACACCAATTAGTGAGGAAGCTAATTGATGATGATCATGTAACTTCAGATCAAGTTACTCCTGAATCTCGTAGGTAAACCAGAGTGAAATCCGCACCAGAGTGGTACGGTAATCCGTGTTCTGGAAGTTTTAGGATACGTAGGTATATATGGGTGAAAGAAGCACGTCGGTGGACCAAAGGGGGGCCACGAGGCAGGGGGTGCGCCCTAGGGGGGTGGGCGCACCCCCACCCTCGTGGGCACCTCCCTTCTTTCCTGACGTGCACTCCAAGCTTTTCCGATAGCTTTCCTTCCAAAAATAACTTCTCCAGTTGATTTCGTTCCGTTTCGACTCCGTTTGATATTCCTTTTCTTCGAAACACTGAAATAGGCAAAAAACAGCAAATCTGGGCTAGGCCTCTGGTTAATAGGGTAGTCCCAAAAATGATATAAAAGTGGATAATAAAGCCCAATATTGCCCAAAACTGTAGATAACATAGCATGGAGCAATCAAAAATTATAGATACGTTGGAGACGTATCAAGCATCCCCAAGCTTAATTCCTGCTTGTCCTCGAGTAGGTAAACGATAAAAACAGAATTTTTGATGCGGAGTGCTACTTGGCATAATTTCAATGTAATTCTTCTTAATTGTGGTATGAATATTCAGATCCATAAGATTCAAGACAAAAGTTCATATTGACATAAAAATGATAATACTTCTGTTGGGGAACGTAGCATAAATTCAAAATTTTCCTACGTGTCACCAAGATCTATCTATGGAGTCATCTAGCAATGAGGGAGGAGTGGATCTACATACCCTTGTAGATCGCGCGCGGAAGCGTTCAAGAGAACGGGGTTGATGGAGTCGTACTCGTCGTGATCCAAATCACCGATGATCCTAGCGCCGAACGGACGGCACCTCCGCATTCAACACACGTACGGAGAAGCGACGTCTCCTCCTTCTTGATCCAGCAAGGGGGGAGGAGAGGTTGATGGAGATCCAACAGCACGACGGCGTGGTGGAAGTAGCGGGATTCCAACAGGGCTTCGCCAAGCGCTGCGGGAGGAGGGAGATGTGTCATGGGAGGGAGAGGGAGGCGCCAGGGCTTAGGTATGGTTGCCCTCCCTTCCCCCCACTATATATAGGGCCAAGGGAGAGGGGGAGGGCGCAGCCTTGCCCCTTCCTCCAAGGAAGGGTGCGGCCAAGGGGGGGAGGAGTCCATCCTCCCCAAGGCACCTCGGAGGTGCCTTCCCCCTTTAGGACTCTCCCCTCCTCTTGTCCCTTTGGCGCATGGGCCTCTTGGGGCTGGTGCCCTTGGCCCATATAGGCCAAGGCGCACCCCCTACAGCCCATGTGGCCCCCCGGGGCAGGTGGCCCCACCCGGTGGACCCCCGGGACCCTTCCGGTGGTCCCGGTACAATACCGGTGACCCCGAAACTTGTCCCGATGGCCGAAATAGCACTTCCTATATATAATTCTTTACCTTCGGACCATTCCGGAACTCCTCGTGACGTCCGGGATCTCATCCGGGACTCCGAACAACTTTCGGGTTACCGCATACTAATATCTCTATAACCCTAGCGTCACCGAACCTTAAGTGTGTAGACCCTACGGGTTCGGGAGACATGCAGACATGACTGAGATGACTCTCCGGTCAATAACCAACAGCGGGATCTGGATACCCATGTTGGCTCCCACATGTTCCACGATGATCTCATCGGATGAACCACGATGTCAAGGACTTAATCAATCCCGTATACAATTCCCTTTGTCTATCGGTACGATACTTGCCCGAGATTCGATCGTCGGTATCCCGATACCTTGTTCAATCTCGTTACCGGCAAGTCTCTTTACTCGTTCCGTAACACATCATCCCGTGATCAACTCCTTGGTCACATTGTGCACATTATGATGATGTCCTACCGAGTGGGCCCAGAGATACCTCTCCGCCACACGGAGTGACAAATCCCAGTCTCGATTCGTGCCAACCCAACAGACACTTTTGGAGATACCCGTAGTGTACCTTTATAGCCACCCAGTTACGTTGTGACGTTTGGCACACCCAAAGCACTCCTACGGTATCCGGGAGTTGCACAATCTCATGGTCTAAGGAAATGATACTTGACATTAGAAAAGCTTTAGCATACGAACTACACGATCTTGTGCTATGCTTAGGATTGGGTCTTGTCCATCACATCATTATCCTAATGATGTGATCCCGTTATCAATGACATCCAATGTCCATGGTTAGGAAACCGTAACCATCTATTGATCAACGAGCTAGTCAACTAGAGGCTTACTAGGGACATGGTGTTGTCTATGTATCCACACATGTATCTGAGTTTCCTATCAATACAATTATAGCATGGATAATAAACGATTATCATGAACAAGGAAATATAATAATAACTTATTTATTATTGCCTCTAGGTCATATTTCCAACAGTCTCCCACTTGCACTAGAGTCAATAATCTAGTTCACACCGCCATGTGATTAACACTCACAGGTCACATCGCCATGTGACCAACATCCAAAGAGTTTACTAGAGTCAATAATCTAGTTCACATCACTATGTGATTAACACTCAAAGAGTTCTGGGTTTGATCATGTTTTGCTTGTGAGAGAGGTTTTAGTCAACGGGTCTGAACCTTTCAGATCCGTGTGTGCTTTACAAATCTCTATGTCATCTCCTAGATGCAGCTACCACATTCTATTTGGAGCTATTCCAAATAAATGTTCTACTTGGAGCTATTCTAAATTGTTGCTCCATTATACGTATCCTGTATCTCTACTCAGAGCTATCCGAATAGGTGTTAAGCTTGCATCGACGTAACCCTTTATGATGAACTCTTTTACCACCTCCATAATCGAGAAAATTCCTTAGTCCACTAGTTACTAAGGATAACTTTGACCGCTGTCCTGTGATCCATTCTTGGATCACTCTTGTACCCCTTGACTAACTCATGGCAAGGCACACTTCAGGTGCGGTACACAGCATAGCATACTGTAGAGCCTATGTCTTAAGCATAGGGGACGACCTTCGTCCTTTCTCTCTATTCTGCCGTGGTCGAGCTTTAAGTCTTAACTTCATACCTTACAACTCAGGCAAGAACTCCTTCTTTGACTAATCCATCTTGAACACCTTCAAGATCATGTCAAGGAATGTGCTTATTTGAAAGTACCATTAAGCGTTTTGATCTATCCTTATAGATCTTGATGCTCAATACTCAAGTAGCTTAATCCAGGCTTTCCATTGAAAAACACTTTCCAAATAACCCTATATGCTTTCCAGAAATTCTACGTCATTTCTGATCAACAATATGTCAACAACATATATTCATCAGAAATTCTATAGTGCTCCCACTCACTTCTTTGGAAATACAAGTTTCTCATAAACTTTGTATACACCCAAAATCTTTGATCATCTCATCAAAGCATACATTCCAACTCCGAGATGCTTACTCCAGTCCTCAGAAGGATTGCTGGAGCTTTGCATACTTATTAGCATCTTTCAGGATTGACAAAACCTTCCGGTTTGTATCACATACAACCTTTCCTCAAGAAAATCGTCGAGGAAACAATGTTTTGACATCCTATCTGCAAGATTTCATAAATAATGCAGTAATCGCTAATATATTCCAACAGACTCTTAGCATCGCTACGTGTGAGAAAGTCTCATCGTAGTCAACTCCTTGAACTTGTCGGGAAACATCTTAACGACAAGTCGAGCTTTCTTAATGGTGACATTTACCATCATTGTCCGTCTTCCTTTTAAAATCCACCTGTACTCAATAGCATTACGACCATCGAGCCGTTCTGCCAAAGTCTACACTTTGTTTTCATACATGGATCCTCTCTCAGATTTTATGGCCTCGAGCCATTTATCGGAATCCGGTCCCACCATCGCTTCTCCATAGCTCGTAGGTTCATTGTTGTCTTGCAACATGACTTCCAAGACAGGATCACGTACCACTCTGAAGTAGTACGCATCCTTGTCATCCCATGAGGTTTGGTAGTGACTTGATATGAAGTTTCATGATCACTATCATAAGCTTCCACTTCAATTGGTGTAGGTGCCACAGGAACAACTTCCTGTGCCCTGCCACACACTAGTTGAAGTGACGGTTCAATAACCTCATCAAGTCTCCACCATCCTCCCACTCAATTCTTTCGAGAGAAACTTTTCCTCGAGAAAGGACCCGATTCTAGAAACAATCCCTTATTGCTTTCGGATCTGAGACAGGAGGTATACCCAACTGTTTTGGGAGTCCTATGAAGATGCATTTATCCGCTTTGGGTTCGAGCTTATCAGCCTGAAACTTTTTCACATAAGCGTCGCAGCCCCAAACTTTTAAGAAATGACAGCTTAGGTTTCTCTAAACCATAGTTCATACGGTGTCATCTTATCGAAATTACGTGGTGCCCTATTTAAAGTGAATGTGGTTGTCTCTAATGCCTAACCCATAAACTATCGTGGTAATTCGATAAGAGACATCATGGTATGCATCATATCCAATAGGGTGCAGTTATGATGTTCGGACACACCATCACACTTTGGTGTTCCAGGTTGTATTAGTTGTGAAACAATTTCCACAATGTCTTAATTCTGTGCCAAACTCGTAATTCAAATATTCATCTCTATGATCATATCATAGATATTTTATCCTCTTGTCACGATGATCTTTTAACTTCACCCTGAAATTACTTGAACCTTTCAATAATTCAGACTCATGATTCATCAAGTAAATATACTCAACATCTACTCAAATCATCTGTGAAGTAAGAACATAATGATATCCACTACACGCCTCAGCACTCATTGGACTGCACACATCAAAATGTATTACTTCCAACAAGTTTCTTTCTAGTTCCATTTTACTGAAAACGAGGCTTTCAGTCATCTTGCCCATGTGGTATGATTTGCATGTCTCAAGTGATTCAAAATCAAGTGAGTCCAAACGGTCCATTTGCATGGAGTTTCTTCATGCATATACACCAATAGACATGGTTCGCATGCCTCAAACTTTTCAAAAACGAGTGAGCCCAAAGATCCATCAACATGGAGCTTCTTCATGCGTTTTATACCGATATGACTTACGTGGCAGTGCCACAAGTAGGTGGTACTATCATTACTATCTTTTGGCATGAACATGTGTATCACTACGATCGAGATTCAATGAACCATTCATTTTAGGTGCAAGACCATTGAAGGTATTATTCAAATAAACAGAGTAACCATTATTCTCCTTAAATGAATAACCGTATTGCGATAGACATAATCCAGTCATGTCTATGCTCAACGGAAACACCAAATAACAATTATTTAGGTTTTAATACCAATCTCGATGGTAGAGGGAGCGTACGTTATTTGATCAACCTTGGAAATACTTCCAACACATATCGTCATCTCACCTTTAGCTAGTCTCCATTTATTCCGTAGCTTTTATTTCGAGTTACTAACACTTAGCAACCGAACCGGTATCTAATACCCAGGTGCTACTAGGAGTACTAGTATAGTACACATTAACACAATGTATATCCAATATACTTCTATCGACCTTGCCAGCCTTCTCATCCACCAAGTATCTAGGGTAATTCTGCTCCAGTGGCTGTTCCCTTTATTACAGAAGCACTTAGTCTCGGGTTTGGGTTCAACCTTGGCTCTCTTCACTAGAGCAGCAGCTGAATTGCCGTTTCATGAAGTATCCCTTCTTGCCCTTGCCCTTGTTGAAACTAGTGGTTTCACCAACCATCAACAATTGATGCTCCTTCTTGATTTCTACTTTGGTGTCAAACATCGCGAATATCTCAAGGATCATCATATATGTCCCTGATATATTATAGTTCATCACGAAGCTCTAGCAGCTTGGTGATAATGACTTCGGAGAAACATCACTATCTTATCTGGAAGATCAACTCCCACTCGATTCAAGCGATTGTTGTACTTAGACAATCTGAGCACAAGCTCAACAATTGAGCTTTTCTCCTTAGTTTGCAGGCTAAGAAAATCGTCGGAGGTCTTATACCTCTTGACGTGGGCACGAGCCTGAAATCCCAATTTCAGCCCTCGAAACATCTCATATGTTTCGCGATGTTTCAAAACGTCTTCGGTGCCTCAACTATAAACTGTTTAACTGAACTATCACGTAGTTATCAAAATGTGTATGTCAGATGTTCGCAACATCCACAGACAACGTTTGAGGTTCAGCACACTGAGCGGTGCATTAAGGACATAAGCCTTCTATGAAGCAATGAGGACAATCCTCAGTTTACGGACCTAGTCCGCATAATTGCTACTATCAACTTTCAACTAAATTTTTCTCTAGGAACATATCTAAACAGTAGAACTGAAGCGCGAGCTACGACATAATTTGCGAAGACCTTCTGACTATGTTCAAGATAATTAAGTTCATCTTATGAACTCCCACTCAGATAGACATCCCTCTAGTCATCTAAGTGATTACATGATCCGAGTCAACTAGGCCGTGTCCGATCATCACGTGAGACGGACTAGTCAACATCGGTGAACATCTTCACGTTGATCGTATCTTCTATACGACTCATGCTCGACCTTTCGGTCTCATGTGTTCCGAGGCCATGTCTGTACATGCTAGGCTCGTCAAGTCAACCTAAGTGTTTCGCGTGTGTAAATCTGTCTTACACCCGTTGTATGTGAACGTAAGAATCTATCACACCCGATCATCACGTGGTGCTTCGAAACGACGAACTTTCGCAACGGTGCACAGTTAGGGGGAACACCTTCTTGAAATTTTAGTGAGGGATCATCTTATTTACTACCGTCGTTCTAAGAAAATAAGATGTATAAACATAATAAACATCACATGCAATCAAATAGTGACATGATATGGCCAATATCATATTGCTCCTTTTGATCTCCATCTTCGGGGCTCCATGATCATCATCGTCACCGGCATGACACCATGATCTCCATCATCATGATCTCTATCATCGTGTCTTCATGAAGTTGTCTCGTCAACTATTACTTCTACTACTACAGATAACGGTTAGCAATAAAGTAAAGTAATTACATGACGTTTATGTTGACACGCAGGTCATAAATAAATTAAGACAACTCCTATGGCTCCTGCCGGTTGTCATACTCATCGACATGCAAGTCGTGATTCCTATTACAAGAACATGATCAATCTCATACATCACATATATCATTCATCACATCCTTTTGGCCATACCACATCACATAGCATACCCTGCAAAAACAAGTTAGACGTCCTCTAATTGTTGTTTGCATGTTTTACGTGGCTGCTATGGGTTTCTAGCAAGAACGTTTCTTACCTACGCAAAAACCACAACGTGATATGCCAATTGCTATTTACCCTTCATAAGGACCCCTTTCATCGAATCCGATCCGACTAAAGTGGGAGAGACAGACACCCGCTAGCCACCTTATGCAACTAGTGCATGTCAGTCGGTGGAACCAGTCTCACGTAAGAGTACGTGTAAGGTCGGTCCAGGCCGCTTCATCCCACAATGCCGCCGAATCAAGATTGGACTAGTAACGGTAAGCATATTGAACAAAATCAACGCCCACAACTACTTTGTGTTCTACTCGTGCATAGAAACTACGCATAGACCTAGCTCATGATGCCACTGTTGGGGAACGTAGCATAAATTCAAAATTTTCCTACGTGTCACCAAGATCTATCTATGGAGTCATCTAGCAACGAGGGAGGAGTGGATCTACATACCCTTGTAGATCGCGCGTGGAAGCGTTCAAGAGAACGGGGTTGATGGAGTCGTACTCGTCGTGATCCAAATCACCAATGATCCTAGCGCCGAACGGACGGCACCTCCGCGTTCAACACACGTACGGAGCAGCGACGTCTCCTCCTTCTTGATCCAGCAAGGGGGGAGGAGAGGTTGATGGAGATCCAACAGCACGACTGTCGGTGTACTAGAGTAGGGGTACCCTAGTATCCCGAACTTGTGCACGGGCAGTCGTAGCATCCCGCGGCGAGGCTTGCCGGGTGACCGCCAAGGTCCTCCGTGGTTCCTTTGGAGCCATTCAAGAACAAAGTATCCAAGCCAAGGAGACAAGACCCCGGCAAGAGGAGCTTGCCGGGAAGGCCAACCAAGGCATCTCAAGGAACTTGCCGCGGCGCGCCACGCATCCCGGCAAGGCCCGGTGAGCGACAAGCTCCCGGACGCGACAAGACAACGACCGCAGCAAGGCGCTTGCCGCGGCAAGCCACCACTCTGCGCCTGCGCTCCAGCACATCCACCAACGTGTCGCTTTGGGGCCCTTCCAGGCGTACGTGGCGGGAGGCTGTGCAGCCAGCGGCGCGCAGTGGCAAGCGGCGCTGACAAGATTGCCATCGTGGCGAGCGGTGGCATCCCTGGCAGTCCCTTTTTGCATTGTCTAGACGACGCAGACGGGCATTTAATGCCCTTGTCCCCTGTCGTCAGGGTTAGGTATGATACACTGTAGCAAGTAGCTGTACCTACCGCAGCACCTTTACGTTTTTACCCTTTGCCTTCGTTGCCACCTGTCGGTGACCCCTTGAGCTTATAAAAGGAGGCCCATGCGCAACGTAGAGGGGGGTTAGCAGTTTGGAGAACACTCACGCTCGGTCTCGTTAGCTGCTGGTGTGTACTGTAGCACTCCGCGCTCCCGAGCAAGAAATCAATACAAACCACAGCGCAGGAGTAGGGTTTTACGCATCCGTGCGGCCCGAACCTGGGTAAACTGCTCGCGCGCTTAGCCTCGATCCGCTCTTCGTGCGACCTCCGCCCCCACCGAATCAAAAGGGACTCGGCCCGCCGGTCCCATAGGTGTTCGTGGATTAGTCCCCCGACATCTTTGGCGTGCCGGGTAGGGGGCATCGAGGTTGTGTGAACCAGATCCGGCGTTCACGCGAGCTAGATCTTCGTCATCTCCATCGACATGCCGCCGAAGAAGAAGGCTTCGGAGGCGGCTGCTCCGTCCGCCCCGCTACCACCGGAGCAAACAGCTGATGGGGCGGACGTCGGCGGAAGAACGGGCGTCGACGAGGGAGCTCACGCTGCTGCCAGGTCCAAGGACAAGGCTGCGCTGCCCATCGGCGGCGTAGCCGGCTCCCACAATGATCGGCCGCACTCCAAGACCTCAGCGTCCATACACGCACCGCGCCCATCTCAGGAGGCGCGGGACCGGCAGCGTCATGGTACTCACGGAACCATGCGTTTGCTGGACCAAGATCGAGCTGGTGGATCTCGGAGCGCTCAAGACCAGCATGCACGCCAACGTGCTGGCACGAGCGAGGCACGGTCGCCTGGACGGGACACTGCTCCTTCTAACGTAGTTAGAAGTCCGAGCATATCCCGCTCCTCGCACCGATCGCCACCACCACCCGCCACTGCAGCAGAAGCTTTGGCGCGAGCTCAACTGCTCCTGGATTACCCTCCAACGGCGGACAAGATCGACGATTGGAGGGCCACCATCCAGAGTCTCATCGGCTTTGCCAACGGCGACACTAAACGGCAGCCGAGCATGTCGCAGCCGCAGCCAGTCAGCCAGGCACGAGCCGGTGGCGACAAGACCAGTGGGGGTGCAACCTCTGTGCACTCTCCACCCCGAAGGCCAAGATCGCCGACTCGCCGGATCCACCTCGACAGCGACTCCACCGCGTCATCAGATCCACGACCTCGTCGTGATCAGCGCCAAGTTCTTCACGAACGACAGCAAGAAGACGCTCGTACTCGCATCGAGCGTCGAAGAGAAGCGCGACGTCAATCTGACCAGCGCGCTGGGCCCTCTGTCGACATGCATGCGCCAGGGGAACCAGGCGACTTGCCGTACGCGGTAGGTTGCCCTGCGTTCAATCGTGAGCTGCGGCAAGTCCAGTGGCCTAGCACAAAGAATTTCAAGCCAGACGTACCAGAGAAGTACGACGGCAGGTCGCATCCGTCGGAGTTCCTCAGCATCTACACCATCGCAGTGCAGGCTGCCGGGGGGCGAGACGATAAGATCCTTGCCAACTACTTCCCACTGGTGCTCAAGCCCAACGTCAGGTCCTGGCTCATGCACTTGCCGGACAACTCCATATCTTCCTGGGCAGACCTATGCCATCAGTTTGTCGGCGCCTTTACATGCAGCCACAAACCTCATGGCCAAGAAAGTGACCTTCATCTGCTCGCCCAGAAGGAAGGAGAGCCCCTGCGCAAGTACATTCAGAGGTTCAGCCGTGTACAGTACAACATCCCAGATGTCCACCCCGCCGCGGTCATCAGCGCGTTCCATCAGAACGTGCGTAACCGTAGGATGCGGGAGGAGATGGTGATGTGCAGGATCAGAGACATCAGTGAGCTGTATGCCCTGGCCGACAAGTGTGCACGTGCTGAGGAAGGGAGGAAACTCCCCGGAGAGAATACTGGAGCAGAATCTGACAGTGAGGACGCTGCCCCGGCAAAGAAAAACCGGCGGCGGAACAGGAAGAAGAAAGGCAAAGATGTGATAGTCGTTGAGCAGTCCGGCAATGAGGGTGGCGCCAAGAAAGCCAAAGTTGGTAGCTCCAGCAAGGAGATTGCCGCATGCACTAACTGCCAGGCTGTGGCGGTCACCGACAAGCAGGACGGCACCGACAAGCAGTACTGCAAGATCCACCGCACCAAGGGCCATGACTTCCAGAGCTGTAAGAAGGTCGAGCAGCTTGTCCAGCAACAAAAGGCTGAGTACGAGCGGCGAGACAAGGAGAGGGCCCAAGGAGGCGCTGGAGAATCCGGCAAGAAGCGCGCAGGCCGGGGAGGACGTCGCGGCAAGGCCAAGCAGCGGCAAGGAGACAGACCTCCCCGCGGCCGCGACAAGGATGAAGATGACGACGACGACGAAGACATGGATGATGTCGAGACCAGTGAGCAGGAGTTCTAGAAAGCCACAGAAGTCTTGTGCGTTGACGGCGGTGCTTCTCTGCATACTTCGCACCGCCAACTCAAGCAGTGGGTGCGGGAAGTCAATGCGGCAGAACCACCTGTCGAATCGCGCAAGCTTCTGAAATGGTCCAGCACGCCTATCATCTTTGATATTGAGGACCACCCTGATCGCACAACTGCGGTCGGGTGCTTGCCGATGTTGGTTTCGCCAACTATCCGCAACCTCAAGGTCACCAAGATGCTAGTTGACGGCGGGGACGGCTTGAACCTGATCTCCTCCGCTGTACTCCAGAAACTCCAAATCCTTGACAGCGAGCTTGAAGAGACCGGCACATTCCAAGGAATCAACCCGGGAAGGAGCAAGCCGAAGGGGAAGGTCAAGTTGCCAGTAACATTTGGCAGCGAGCTGAACTTCAGGACTGAGAGGGTTACTTTTGATGTTGCCGATTTTCCATTGCCTTACAATGGGATACTTGGCCGTCCAGCACTCGCCAAGTTCATGGCAGCCTCTCACTACGCATACAACATGCTGAAGATGCCAGGCCCGATAAGTGTCATCCCTGTCCCTGGCGACAAGAAGGATGCTCTTATCTGCGCCGACAAGATCTACTGGGAAGCGGCAGCCGCAACAGGTCACAAATCACTTGCCGTTGAAGCTCCCGGGGGGAAGAAGACCAAGTCCGGCAAGAGTTCTGATGCTCACTCCGGCAAGCGCACCTCTTCGGAGTGCTGCGCTGCCATCGAGGACGCACCATCGAGCTCCACTGGCAAGTGTAAGAAGACAATGGTAGCTCCGCCAGAGACGAAGAAGCTGTCCGCCAAGGAGGACGGCACTGGTGGTACCTTCACCATCAGTGCCACTCTCGGCCCTAAATAGAAAAGCGCGCTCATTGCTTTCCTGCGGGCGAATGTCGATGTGTTTGCGTGGCAACCGTCCGACATCCCCGGTGTTCCCAGGAAAGTAATTGAGCACCACCTTGCCGTTTGTCCTCATGCGCGGCCCGTCAAGCAGAAGGTCAGGAAACAAGCAGTGGAGCGCCAAGAATTCATAGCAGAAGAGATCAAGAAATTGGAAGCAGCAGGCCTTATCAGAGGAGTGCTCCATCCTACGTGGTTGGCCAATCCTGTAGTCGTGCGCAAGGCAAATGGGAAATGGAGGCTTTGTATCGACTTTACTGATGTTAACAAAGCTTGTCCCAAAGACCCATTTCCTTTGCCGCGCATTGACCAGATTGTTGACTCCACAGCCGGATGTGATTTGCTTTCATTTCTTGACGCATATTCAGGATACCATCAGATCTTCATGGCAGAAGAGGATGAGGAGAAGACCGCATTTATTACTCCATGTGGCACGTACTGTTTCATACGGATGCCTTTCGGATTAAAAAATGCTGGTTCAACATTTGCAAGGGTAGTCCATGTCGCTCTTGAGCCACAAATACACAGAAATGTGGAGGCCTACATGGATGACATAGTGGTCAAGAGCAAGGACAGGGCAACTCTGATTCAAGATTTAGACGAGACCTTTGCAAATCTGCGCAAGATCAGCCTCAAGCTCAACCCAGAGAAGTGTGTGTTTGGAGTCCCCTCCGGCAAGCTGCTCGGGTTCTTCGTGTCTCAGCGGGGAACTGAAGCCAATCCCGACAAGATCAAGGCCATTGAGCAGATTGAAGCACCAAAGCGCGTCAAGGATGTACAAAGACTTGCCGGTTGCGTGGCTGCTCTCAGCAGGTTTATCTCTAGGTCTGCTGAGCGCGCCCTGCCGTTTTTCAAATTATTGAAAAAGGCAGGTCCAATGAAATGGACTCCGGAAGCGGAGGCTGCGCTGCAAGACTTGAAGAGATACCTGTCCTCTCCTCCAATACTTGTCGCACCTAAGCCACAAGAGAAGTTGCTGCTGTATATAGCGGCAACCAATCAAGTGGTTAGTGCTGCGTTAGTAGCAGAGAGGGAGGCAGATGACGAGTCAGCAACCATGGCAAGCACATCCAGCGACAAGCAGAGGGCTTCCCCGGCAAGCTCTGGTCCCGACAAAGATGGATCTGCGTAGATGCGAGAGGAGATACATAAGAAAATGGTGCAGCGCCCAGTTTACTTTGTCAGTTCCCTTCTGCAGGGGGCTAGGTCAAGGTACTCTGGCGTGCAGAAATTGCTTTTCGGCCTTCTCATGGCCTCGAGAAAGCTGCGCCATTACTTCCAAGCACACGAGATAACAATTGTCACTCGCTTTCCGCTGAAGAGGATACTACAGAATCCAGAAGCGACAGGCAGGATTGTTGAGTGGGCACTGGAATTGTCAAGCTTTGGCCTCAAGTTTGAGAGTACTTCAACTATCCAAAGCAGAGCACTGGCAGAATTCATAGCAGAATGGACGCCAACACCAGATGAAGAAATTCCAGAAACGAGCATCCCCGTCGATGAAGCAAGCAAAGAGTGGCTGATGTACTTTGATGGTGCCTTTTCGCTGCAAGGTGCCGGCGCTGGCGTGCTGCTTGTCGCACCCACCAGAGAGCACCTCAAGTACATAGTCCAGATGCACTTTCCCAGGGAGCAAGCAACAAACAATACTGCAGAGTATGGAGGCTTGCTTGCCGGTCTCAGGATCGCGGCAGACCTTGGGATCAAAAAGCTCATTGTCAGGGGTGACTCGCAGCTTGTCGTCCGCCAAGTGAACAAGAGCTATCAGAGTCCGTTGATGGAAGCATACGTCGACGAAGTGAGAAAGCTAGAAGAGCACTTTGATGGCCTACAAATGGAGCATGTTCCAAGAGCTCAGAACGCCATTGCCGATGGCCTGTCAAAGTGCGCCGCACTTAAGTTACCTGTGGAACCAGGGATTTTTGTGCTCAAGCTGACTCAACCGTCTGTAACGCCATCAACTGGACAGAGCAAGAAGAGGAAGTTGATTCCTGGTGACTATTTGCCGGTAGAGCTTCCCGAAGCCGCCGCCAAAAAGGTCCCCAAGATCAACGCCAAGAGCGCTGAGGAGCAGTCTGCTCCGGCAAGCCCTAGGGTTTGTTCTGTTGAAGCAGAAGCTCCCGACAAGTTTTGCTCCGGCAAGCTTGCCGGGGAACGTCAATCTCCGGCAGAGACGCAGGTTCTCGCCGTAGAAGCGGATGTTCCCACAGCAGCAGATTTGCCTTTAGTCCTTGTTGTCGAGCCACAAGCTCCAGCATGGGCGCAGCGGATTGTCCGTTTCCTTCAGACAGGAGAACTTCCCGAAGAGCAAGAAGAAGCGGAAAGAGTAGCCCGGCAGTCAAGTATGTACCAGTTTGTCGACAAGACACTGTACAGAAGAAGACTCAACGGTGTGAAATTGAAGTGTATTCACCGGGAAGACGGACAAAAGCTGTTGGCAGAGATACATGGAGGCATATGTGGTCACCACATTGGCGCAAGAGCACTTGTCGGCAAAGCATTCCGGCAATGTTTCTTTTGGCCGACAGCCCTCCAGGATGCAACTGCACAAGTAACCAAGTGTGAAGCGTGCCAGTTCCATTCCAAGCAGATACACCAACCAGCTCAAGCTCTCCAGACGATCCCTTTATCCTGGCCATTTTCGGTCTGGGGGCTCGACATCCTCGGCCCCTTTCCCCGAGCAGTCGGGGGCTTTGAGTACTTGTACATTGCAATCGACAAGTTCACAAAGTGGCCGGAAGTGGAACCAGTGAGGAAGGTGACAGCACAGTCAGCAGTCAAGTTCTTCAGGTCGATTGTTTGCCGCTTCGGGATCCCTAACAGGATAATCACCGACAACAGTACGCAATTTACGAGCCGCACCTTCATGCAGTACGTCCAAGATCTTGGCGCCAAGGTCTGCTTCGCTTCTGTTGCTCACCCGAGAAGCAATGGTCAAGCGGAGAGGGCAAATGCTGAAGTGCTGCGTGGGCTCAAGACCAAGACTTTCGACAGGCTGCACAAGTGCGGAAGAAACTGGATCGAGGAGCTGTCGGTGGTTCTTTAGTCGATCAGGACGACGCCAAATCGAGCCACTGGCCAGACACCTTTTGCTCTAGTCTATGGAGCAGAGGCAGTTCTCCCCATGGAACTTGTATACGGGTCACCTCGAGTGCTCGCTTATGATGAGCTTGAGCAAGAGCAGCTGCGACAAGATGACGCGCTGCTCCTTGAGGAAAACCGTCTTCAGGCTGCTATGCGAGCTGCTCGCTACCAGCAAGCTTTGCGCCGCTACCATAGCCGCAAAGTTAATGCCAGAAGTTTCGAGGAAGGCGACCTTGTTCTTCGGCGTGTTCAGTCCGCCAAGAATTCCAACAAGTTGACGCCGAAGTGGGAAGGCCCTTACCGGGTGAAACAAGTCACTAGGCCTGGCGCTGTCCGCCTTGAGACCGAAGATGCCATTCCGGTGAGCAACTCCTGGAACATTGAGCATCTTCGTAAGTTTTACCCGTAAGGCGCGGTTGCTGGAACCTGTTCCGGCAACCACCTTTTGTACAAGTCTTGCCGCTGTTGCATGTAATCCTTTGTACAAAGCCGGGCGCAGACCCCGTGCATAAGTAACGCTCATGTGCTCCGCACATCCTGTCAATTTCATGCTTTCTATTTTTTGCATGTGTTATCTGACACTTTGTGCAGCACTTACTCCCCGGTAAGCAATAACGAGCCGCAAGGCTCCATATCTTTATTTTTCTCCTTTCTTCTTTTTTCTCATGGAAATGAAGGTTCCCTCGCCCACAAGTTTGCCGGGGGGAAAGGAGAAGATAATGGTATGGACCAGGCGTCGTTCAAGAAAGTTCGTTCAAGAAAGTTCGCCTTGCCGGGAAGCAAACAACAGAAAAGCTAAGTTGCCAAAGTTTGAGCAATCAAAATTTTAAATTTTTTAAGTTATCCCCCTTGAACGACCGCACTTTGTATGGAAAACCTGTGCGCGGATGAACCAACTCATGGCTAGTTGCGCCCTTACTTTGTTTCGAGTCCGCTCAACAACTTAAGTGAGCTGCAACTAGTTGCGACAAGGTTTCTTGTCGGTAGCGGCACCGCCAGCAGGCTGCTGACGTCCCGCACTCAACGCTCGCGGCTCGGGTGCCTGCACCGCAAGTTCCCTAAAAGCGTAGGGCAAAGACATACAAAGGGAGGAATCAAGTAAAGGGAATAACATTGCAATCAATACCTAGAATAAAGTTATATTACAAAGATAGCTTGTCGCAGCTCTAACAGATTGTTTTCATAACATGGCAAACAGCGACAAGAAAAGAAGAAACAGGCGGCCTAATCTACGCGAGCGCCCTCGATCCTCTTGATCCCGCTCACCTTGTCCACAATGGGTGCGACAAGGGTCTTGAGCGCCTCCAGATCAGCGTCCGGCGGCAAGGTCTTGAGGATGTTGGTGAGGTTGAGGCCCGGATTGCGGAAAGCCACCTTCACCAACACTTTCTGAAGGGCTCCCGCGCAGATCTTGCGCGACTCGTCGGCCAGCTGCTTTGGGATCCTCTCCCGGAGTCGCTGGAGGGCCGTCACCATGCCCTTGATGAACAAGACAAGCTTGGCACTGGGTTGGAGGTTCTCGTCGGAGGGATACCCGAGATCCTCCATCCCCAGCTGCGCCAACTCCCTGTCAATACCTGCAGCAGCACTCACGAGGCTTTCCGTCCAGTGCTCCACATTCTCCCTAAAAGCGTTTTGGGTGGCGGCAACACTCTCTAGCAGCGCCTTGTCGGCCTTGATCTCTTCTTTCAAGGCCGCCTCCTGCTTCTTGGCGCCGTCCAGAGTCTTGGTCAAAGCGGTCAGCTTCAACTCAAGATCCGCGTTGGAGTCCTTGGCGGCGCTGAGCTCTTTGCCCTTCTCGGCAAGATCGGCCTCCAGCTGCGCCACCTTCATCTCCAGCCCCTCCTTGGCGGCCTCGGCGGCTGCGGCAGCATCCTCCGCTTGCTTGAGGGCTCCGCCAAGCTTCTCCTCGCGCGCGGCAAGCTCCTCCTCGTGGGCGTCAAGATTGACCTTCCGCTACGCCAGCTCGCCCTCCTCCACGGATAGCTTCACAGCGGCAAGCCGCTGTTGCTCCTCGACTTCAGCCTTCTCGAGGAGGAAGGCCTTCTGCGCTTCATCGAGTTGCTCCCGCTCCTCTGCCAAGGACCGACGAGCTTCCTGGTGGAAGCCCCGGAGCTCCTCCGCGTGCTTCTCGATGTCTGCTCCCGCCTTCGCGAAAAGCGCCTCGCGGGACTCCAGCTTGGCTTGCCGCGCGCGGTAGAGCGACACCAGCTTCCGCAGCAAACGCTCCTCCTCAGGCTCGTTGCTGCTGCTGCTTGGCGCGTCAACCAGTGTCAGCCCAGCGGAGGCGAGCACTTCCCCGTCGAAGATCTCTCCCTCGACCGGCGCCCTAGAGCTTGAGGCCCAGGGGAGGTTGATGAAGACGTCATCGCCGGCCTTTAAGTAGACGCTTGGCTGGGGCTCTTCGGAGCCTGGCGCTGTGGCAGCGGCGGACGGGTCGGCGGTCGGTGTAGCGCCTGGCGCTCCTGCGGCCTCAGGGCCGTCAGTGCGATCGCCAGACCCCTCGCCAGTTGCTGCAGTGGCAGCCTTGGCGGCCTCGGCGCTGGCGGGATCGCCAGCGCCGGCTGCTTGTTCGGCAGCAACCTCGGTCTCCATCTGCTCCGCAGCAGATGGGTCTGACGGCCGGCAAGGGGAGAAGAGTCAAGCAAAAATCCAACAAAAAGCATATCAAAAGAAGAAGAACCCAAGGGAAGTCTTGCAGCGAAAAGATTACCTGTACCAGGTTCTCCAGTCGGGGTCTCCACTGTCGGGGGGCCGCTGGTGCTGTCCCTTGCCGGAGAACCCTCCCTTGCCGGAGACTTCTCCCTTACCGGAAAGCCCTCCCTTGTCGGAGGACTCCCCCTTGGCTCCTGGTGGGTCTGCTCTGCTCCTACACAAACCAACAATCAAATATTAGCAAAGACAGAGTACCCGTGCGCACCTTACAGCGGAAAGCGAATTATACACTTACGCTGGGGGCTGCTCTGGAGAAAAGTTGCCGGGTCCGGCAAGGTTGTCTCGGGCGCACCCCCTGCTGTTGCAGTGGGTTCGTCCTCGATGACGATCACCGGGACCTTGGCTCTCTTTGCTGCTCTCTGGGCCAGAGTCCTAAAAAGGAACAAGTTCAGAAGCAAAGTAAATGAGAAACAAGACCAGTCAGCAAGAATTGAAGAACTACAAGTACAACAAGAGATCTTACTCTTCTTCTTCTTCCTCGTCGGAGCTGAACGCGGAGAAGTCAAAGTCTGGCTCACGTCCGGCGCGAGGAGGCGGAGGAGTAGCTTCCCTTGGCCGCTTGGCGGGAGCAGTAGCAGCGGTCTGAGACGACCCCGATCTGGCTGGAATAGAAGCGGTGGTCCGGGAGGGCCCCGCTCCAGTTGCCGTCGCAGCGTGAGATGCTCCCGCGGCAACAGTGCTTGCCGCGGTGGAGCGTTTCGCGCGGCGCGGCGGCTGTTCACTCGCCTGCCGCTCCGCTACGTCACCGGCCTTGCGGAGACGCCTTCTTGGTGGGGATGGAGGCTCTGGTTGTGGCGAGCTGTCTAAAGATGATGAGGAAGACGAGTTGATCTCCAGCGAGCCGCTCGTATCCTTGGCGGGCTCGCTCTGCTCGGCGCCACGCCTGGCAAGCTCTTTCTCGCTGGCGGACTCCCCTCGCTCGGCACAGCTTGCCGCCTCTGCTGCATCTGCCTCCTCCACAGTGAATCCGAATTCGCCCGCGGCTGCGGCTGCCGCCGCCTCTTCCAGCCTTGTGGCGATGAGCGCCATCTCGGCATCGGTGGTGTCGTGGGTGAGGCCATCCTTCTCATCGGAGCGGATCGGCACTTCTACCAAGCCATCGAAGAACTGCTGCACGACGTCTTCCGCAGGCTCTTGCCAAGTTGGCACAATTCCATGCGAGTCGCACAGCGGCATCATTGCACGGATGCGGTCGAGCGAGGAATTGTTGCACAGTGGAACGACCCCCCCCCCCCGGCAACCTGAACACTTCGGGGTGTTGGGGGTCATACTTGAACAGCTCCTGGAGCATCGCGTTGAGCTCCAAAACAGTGAAGTTGAAGTTGAGGCCCGGCCACAACCTCATGATATCTGCCACGTTCTTGAACTCCCAGGCAGGTCTCCCCCGTTCCTGCAGGGGGGCGATGCGGCGGCGGAGAAAATCTGCGCCAACAGCGCCTACAGTGAGCCCGGCAAGCCTGAGGCGTAGGATCCGGGTGACAGCAATCTTCAGCCTGTCGTCTTCCGGGGCCACGTCACTCCAATCGCTTCCGCGCGCCACTGGGGTTTGGCGCCGGGTGGTGAATGGCTGCGGGTTCTCCTCGTCAATCCAGCACAATTCCGCTCTCCACTCCTCCCACTTGCCGTGGAACTCTCCCTCCAAATAAGTTTCCTTCTTGCCGGCCCTCGAGATCCAGGCGATTCCGCCGGATAAAGGCTCTCCTCTCTACTCGGGGTATGAAGAAATGGCGAAAGAGGGCTACACTGGGGTGGACTCCGACAAAGTTTTCGCAGAGATGTGCGAAAACTGCCATGGTCAGAACGGCATTGGGGGTGAAGTCAAGGAGGTGGAATCTGTAGGTGTTCATGATGTCGCAGAAGAATTCAGAGAAGGGCGGGCAGAGCCCACAGTAGAAGAACAATGCGAAGAAGGGGTATCCGTTTGGGGCCTTCTTCCAAGCGGCGGCGGGGAGTACCTTCGTGCGCGGATGCACACGCGTCTCCGTTGACCAGAAGAGGTAGTAGTTCTCCCTCAGCTCCTTCGCGGCAAGCTTGGGGGGGAAGACGGCCCGCTCCTTCTGCAGCGCCGCAAGCCGCTGCGCCTCAGTCGACTTCACGACCTTCCCCTTGTCGGCTTTCGGAGCCATGGCGGAAGTGGTGGAGGAGGCCGACGGCGTTGGTGGTGCTGGTGGCGATGGGGGGCGGAGCGCTTCTCTCTCTCTCAGCTTTGGGAAGGCGAGGGAGCGGCGGAGATTTCTGAGGTTGGAGCAGCAACGGGCGAATGGGCGAACTTCCCCTGTTTCCCCTGCTTATAAAGAGGGAGGGGGCGGACGTTCCGCATTTCCGAATAAAGAAACCACCCACGATCTCTCCCACGACGCCGCATTCAACGCGTGCCGATCAGGGAGGGCGCGGTGGATACGGAGAAAGATACGGCGTAACCTAGGCCGCGCGTGCCCGTGCCCTGTTTTGGGCCCGGCCCAACAGCGCTCGGCACCGTGTATGGCCCAGACCCGGGGGCTCCTATCGGTGTACTACAGTAGGGGTACCCTAGTATCCCGAACTTGTGCACGGGCAGTCGTAGCATCCCGCGGCGAGGCTTGCTGGGTGACCGCCAAGGTCCTCCGTGGTTCCTTTGGAGCCATTCAAGAACAAAGTATCCAAGCCAAGGAGACAAGACCCCGGCAAGAGGAGCTTGCCGGGAGGGCCAACCAAGGCATCTCAAGGAACTTGCCGCGGCGCGCCACGCGTCCCGGCAAGGCCCGGTGAGCGACAAGCTCCCGGACGCGACAAGACAACGACCGCGGCAAGGCGCTTGCCGCGGCAAGCCACCACTCTGCGCTTGCGCTCCAGCACATCCACCAACGTGTCTCTTTGGGGCCCTTCCAGGCGTACGTGGCGGGAGGCTGTGCAGCCAGCGGCGCGCAGTGGCAAGCGGCGCTGACAAGATTGCCATCGTGGCGAGAGGTGGCGTCCCTGGCAGTCCCTTTTTGCACTGTCTAGACGACGTAGACGGGCATTTAATGCCCTTGTCCCCTTCCGTCAGGGTTAGGTATGATACACTGTAGCAGGTAGCTGTACCTACCGCAACACCTTTACGTTTTTACCCTTTGCCTCCGTTGCCACCTGTCGGTGACCCCTTGAGCATATAAAAGGAGGCCCATGCGCAACGTAGAGGGGGGTTAGCAGTTCGGAGAACACTCACGCTCGGTCTCGTTAGCTGCTGGTGTGTACTGTAGCACTCCGCTCTCCTGAGCAAGAAATCAATACAAACCACAACGCAGGAGTAGGGTTTTACGCACCCGTGCGGCCAGAACCTGGGTAAACTGCTTGCGCGCTTCTCCTCGATCCGCTCTTCGTGTGACCTCCGCCCCCACCGAATCGAAAGGGACTCGGCCCGCCGGTCCCATAGGTGTTCGTGGATCAGTCCCCCGACAACGACGGCGTGGTGGAAGTAGCGGGATTCCAACAGGGCTTCGCCAAGCGCTGTGGGAGGAGGGAGATGTGTCATGGGAGGGAGAGGGAGGCGCCAGGGCTTAGGTATGGTTGCCCTCCCTTCCCCCCACTATATATAGGGCCAAGGGAGAGGGGGAGGGCGCAGCCTTGCCCCTTCCTCCAAGGAAGGGTGCGGCCAAGGGGGGGGGAGGAGTCCATCCTCCCCAAGGCACCTCGGAGGTGCCTTCCCCCTTTAGGACTCTCCCCTCCTCTTGTCCCTTTGGCGCATGGGCCTCTTGGGGCTGGTGCCCTTGGCCCATATAGGCCAAGGCGCACCCCCTACAGCCCAT
>NW_024113369.1:0-14238 GCF_003073215.2 Triticum urartu | reverse complement strand
GATATCCATAAAAGATACATCAAGGAATGATATATCCATTGATACACTCAAAATAAAAGATATCATACTCCCAAAAGAGAGGATGGTTCCAAACAAACCAAGCTCTCTACAAAGTTTCATGATGGCACAAAGTACCAAAACGAAAACGGCTTGCCTTCCACCAACACACACTTGACAAGTATCGCAAGATGAGTGTTTTATAGAAAATAGGATAGCTCCCCCAATACTAGTGCATTATAGAGAATTTGCATTTGAATACAAAATGCACAAGGTGGGATCACCACTTTCACTATATCTAGAAAACACTAGACAAGATCAAGAAATTAACAAGATCCACAAGTGGTATGGAAGACAAAGGGAGTTGATACATTCCTTGGCAAGAGAAAAGGCAAATAAAAGCAAAAGCCAATGTAAAGAAGATCAATAAATTCTACCACACAAGTGAGTACCAATTATCAGAAGACAAGAAGTAAATGGAAATAATTCCCGGTGGTAGATAGCAAGGATATCCAACAAAAATCTTCACACCACACACAAGCAAATTGCAACTTGTAGAGCTAACATGCCACCTAGGAACAAGATAATTTACAATATCAATTCTAGGTGACAATATCTCAAATATACACATTTTCTAGGCTTGTAATATGCACATATTACTCCCCCATAATGTGATATTAATAAAAAACTTCACAAGAGGCAATAAGAGGATCCAACAAGAGATAAATAATGGACTATTTAGAATTTGAATTTCTTATGAGAGATATACCACCTAGCGACTAGATAATCTTGAAATGTCAATACTAGATGGCATTCCTCATGTACACACATTTATCGGATTGTGAGGTGCATGAAGCACATCACTCCCCCAAAATGGGATGTTCCATTAATCTCTCACACGAGCCAACTAGGATACAGAAAAGAAGCATAAAGGCTCAACGCATGACACACACATACATGATGTGCAAACCAACACACACATACTTGATTGCTCAGTATAATCAAGTTGGAAGCACAACATATACAAACACATGCAAAGAACAAAACCAGACATGCAAAGGGGCAAGTAACTATCAATGTAAACACTTTGAGCACGAGTTACCTCAAGGAGGAACATTGGATATAAGATAGAAACTTGATAATCCGAATGACTCGGCTTGAGACAGTATGAATGGTGAAAAAAACCCTTAATTCTTCATAATGTAGCCAAGTCTACAATGCCCTTCGTAGACACCTATTGATCAAGTTTGAGCTAGTTGGTCCCCAACCAAGTTGGGTCCTAAGAGGTTAGTCACAATAGGCTTGTCTACCCAAATGGTTCTTTGCTTGACACCACTTTGAGTACCAACGAACTTGGCAAACACATTGCCACCCTTATCCTTCCCAAGAGAATAGATATCATCAATAATAATTGGGTTGGATAAGTTACCACTAGTGCATGAGGAAGCAAGGTGACCTTTCTCACGACATAGGTAGCAGTGTCTACTCTTCACTTTCTTCTCGCTTGATTTCTCAACTTGAGGTTGAGCATGAGAATGAACTTGTGGCCGCTTCCCTTGTTGCTTGTCACTAATGGCCTTCTTCTTCTTCTTGAAAGGGCACGATCTAACATGATGTCCTTCAATTTTGCACTTGAAGCAAATGATCTTGGCCGAATTCTTGACTTGTTTTTGGCCCTTCTTCTTGTTGCTCTTGGACTTCTTCTTCTTCTTGGAGTTGAATCCAAGTCCACCTTTGTCATTGGAGGATTTTTGCACACTCAAGATGTTGTTGAGAGTAAATTTCCCTGCATGACTCTTTTCCAAGTCTTTCTTCAAAGAAGTGACTTGGGCCTTGAGCTCTATGATTTCCTCTACATGGTTAGTCTCAACACAAGTACTAGAGGAAGTATAAGCTTCATTGTTAGAGCAACAAGGCAAGGAAAGCAATTCATCACAAGATATACGAACATTATGAGTAGATGAATTACAAGGAATAGCACATGGCAATATAGCATTTTGACTAGAAGTAGTGCTAGTATCCACATGAGGCTCACTAGATGTTACCTTAGCAAGCATGGCCTCATGAGCTATCTTTAGCACATTATGGGATACTAGAAGATCATCATGAGAGCTTGAGAGCTTTTCATGGCTTTCTTCCAATTTCCCATAATTGCTAGATAGCAACTCTAGTTGAGCCCGTAGCTCAACATTCTCCTTCAAAATGGATGCTTCACATGTAATAGAGTTAGTAGCACAAGCATCATCAATAATAGCAAGAGGAGAAGGCAAATTTACAAGCTCTTTTGAATAAGAGGCTTTATGTTGTGCATGAGACTCGGTGAGTTTGATGAGCTCACTCTTAATGACCCTTGAGCCATTTTCGAGGTGCCCAAAGTCCTCAAGAAGTTTAGCATGCGCAACTTCAATCTTCTCATTTTTAGTTTCAAAATCATTGGCCACTTCAAGAGCTCTATCATGAGATTCCTTCACTCTAGATAATTCTAGAGCAAAAGTCTCCTCAAGAGATTCCTTGGTGGTTTGTTCAAGTTCAAGAGCTTGAGAGAGGTCCGCAATCTCATTAGCGTAATCACGCTGATGACCTTCCATTTTTTCAATGGTGACCTCATGCTCCTCAAGATGAGATTCCAACTCCTAAATATAATTCTTGCCCTCAATGGCAATGGACATGATTTCCATGAAGTTGGAACGAGCAATTTTATTCTTATGAAGAGATTTAAAAATCATTTCCCCCTTAATTTTTAAGGAGGCAACATTATCATTCTCTTCATCATTATCCTCATCATTATTAGCATCAACATCATAATCATCATCAAGAGCCATATTGGGGTTCAAGGTATAAGATACCTTTGACGCCTTGGCCATAAGGCAAACCGCAATAAATGATGATGTAGGATCCCTTGAAGCACCATTTAAAACCACATCTTGTTCCATGGAGTGTTGGGTTTCCTCTACATTGTTAGCACCATAACTCGAGGAAATACAAGCATTTTTATCATGGCAACAAGATGTAGCAAGCATATCATCATAAGATTTAGTCAAGCAATTTCTACAAGATATGCACGGACTATCAACACAAGCATGTGAAACATGTATGGTGCTCGAAGTGTTAAAGTCCAAAGAAGATGCATTGCAATAATATAGTGATGAAGGATCATCCACAATAAGCATACTATCATCATTGCAATGACCAACACTACTCACCATTTCATTACCTTGTGGCAAACCACATGTAGGTGAAGTAGAAGAAGTTGAGAACTCAACACGGCCGTAGGTGGAGGGAGAACAATCATCCACACAAATCTTGGACACACCATATTTATCTTGAAGCTTCTTCCACAACTCATGAGCATCCCGAAATGGCATGAGTTGAAATATGACTACATTGCTCAAAGCATCGAAAAGCACATTAGAAGCTTGAGCATTGAGATAAGAGTTTTTCTCATCCTCTAAAGATAATCTTTGGGGATCCCTTGGAGGAGAAAAACCCATATCTACAATTCGCTCTAAATTTGGGTCCGTGACCCTAAAGAGATTAAGTATGCGAATTACCCAAACATCAAAAATTGTGCCATCGAAACTAAGAGTGTCAGAGAATCCTAATACCTTAGTCGGCATCTTTACTCTCTAGGAAGTAAAGCCTAATAAGGAGAGACGAGGCTCTGATACCAATTGAAAGATCGAGGATGTCGCCTAGAGGGGGGGTGTGAATAGGCACTTTAAAATAATTACGGTTTAGGCTTGAACAAATGCGGAATAAACCTAGCGGTTAATTTGCCAAGCATAAAACCTAAAACAACTAGGCTCACCTATGTGCACCAACAACTTATGCTAAACAAGATAAGCAACTATGTGATAGCAAGATATATGACAAAGAACAATATGGCTATCACAAAGTAAAGTGCATAAGTAAAGGGTTTGGGTAAGAGATAACCGAGGCACACGGAGACGACGATGTATCCCGAAGTTCACACCCTTGCGGATGCTAATCTCCGTTTGGAGCAGTGTGGAGACACAATGCTCCCCAAGAAGCCACTAGGGCCACCATAATCTCCTCACGCCCTCGCACAATGCAAGATGACGTGATTCCACTAAGGGACCCTTGAGGGAGGTCACCGAACCCGTACAAATGGCAACCCTTGGGGGCGTTCACCGAACCCGTACACTTTGGCAACCCTTGGGGGCGGTCACCGGTACCCGTCAAATTGCTCGGGACAATCTCCACAACCTAATTGGAGACCCCGACGCTTGCCCGGAGCTTTACACCACAATGATTGAGATCCGAACACCACCAACCGTCTAGGGCGCCAAGGCACCCAAGAGGAACAAGCTCTAGGGTGCCCAAACACCCAAGAGTAATAAGCTTCTCAAACTTCACTTCCACGTATCACCGTGGAGAACTCAAATCGATGCACCAAATGCAATGGCAAGGGCACACGGAGTACCCAAGTCCTTCTCTCTCAAATCCCACCAAAGCAACTAATGCTAGGGAGGAAAATGAGAGGAAGAACGAAAGAAGAACACAAAGAACTTCAAGATCTAGATCGAAGGGGTTCCCCTCACTTAGAGGAGAAAGTGATTGGTGGAAACATGGATCTAGATCTCCTCTCTCTTTTCCCTCAAGAACAAGCAAGAATCATTGGAGGGACTGAGTGTTAGCAAGCTCGAAGAAGTTCAACAATGGGGGAAGAACACGAGCTCAAGAGATGGGGAACCATTGGGGAAGAAGACCCCCTTAAATTGGTCCCCACGAATCTGCCAGTTATCTGCACAAAAACATAGGAGCGGTACAACCGCTATGAGCACCGGTACAACCGGTAACAGGAAATAAGCGGTACAACCGGCCCACAATCGCCCAACAACCGCACCACAAAAGAGACTAGTCCAATGGTAGAGCGGTACATGGCCGGTACAACCTTCAGACCAATCCTGGAGCGGCACACATAGACCATGGGTTAGTACACAAAGCACAATGGACAATGCTTACCATACCATGAGATCACTTGATCCCACTCAGTGTATCTTCTACGCTTTGTGTGATGATCAACTGCAATCACTCTCTCTACTTAGTCTTGATCAACATTGACTCTTTCCAACTCTATGACCAATCTTTGGATAATTCCTTAATACCACCTTGGCCAACTCATAAACTCCTTGAAACCAACACATGTACTTCAAGAAATGCCTATGGAAAATCCTTCAAATATAACTCAATGCAACCACTAGTCCATAGAGAATGTCATGAATTACCAAAACCACACATGGGGGCACCACATATTCTTTCAATCTCCCCCATTTTGGTAATTGATGACAATCACTTTCAAGAGAGTTTATATAAGGAATTATGCATCACCATGCAATGCAACAACCAATGATGCAGGAGAATGAGATGCAAATGCTTAGGAAAAAAACCAAAGCAAGGAGAAGACTCTGAAAACCTTCTCGACAAAACTCTCTGAAACGAAGACTCTGAAAACCTTCTCCACAAAACTCTCTGAAAGTTCTCCCCCATTGGCATCGATTGCCAAAATGGGCGAAAAGCTTAGAAGGCCAATATAAAAAGTGTTCCTCCCATAAATTGTGTATTTCTCAACAAGATAGTGGAATGCCATACACATATCCAAAGGTAAATACTTGGAGGAACACAAACTATATTGATGCACAAAGATTGCTAAAGAATGATATGCCACAAGGGCATAACAAAGAGAGACACAAGCAATCAAGCAATAAAAAGATACCAATTGAAGCAAGCAATCAAAGGATATCAATTGAACCAACTAGACCAAAGATCCTACGAGCCACATGAATAAAGGATATTATGATATGAGCAAAGGAGTGTTCTAAAGAAACTAGAGAAGCTCCCCATGATTTGTGCACGCATAAGAATAATTGTATTTGGATACAAAGTGCACAAAATAGGATCATAGCTCCCCCAAAATCAATAGAAACTTACAACAAGTGCAAGTGAGCATATAGGAAACAAGCCTAGTACTTGCAACAAACACATGGTTGAGCAACAAGTAAAAGAGGCAACTTAAGAATGGGCTCAACCAAAATGATGTGTGTGAGTCAAGGCAATGCACTTGAGAAGACTAATGTACGGATGAGCATTAAGCATCAATAAAGTCTTGAAAGAATGAGGCACACGGTGCAAGGCCTATCATTCCCACACACAACTAGCAAATGGGTTCACAAGCTTACTAATAAGCATATAAAGAACCTATGCTTGTGACAACCCGTGGTGAAGATAGAAGATGAAAGCCTCATCAAGACGAGGGATACCAATTAAGATGGCAAAAGCCTCGTAAAGATAAGCATGAGGAAAATAATCTTCACCACACAAGAGTGCATCAAGATGCAACGATAGAAGACACACACTCAAGGCAAAAGCTTTCACGGAGCCACCAAAGAAATAACATAAGAAAGACAAGGTGGACGTGAAAGAAAGGATATCAACTAGATATGCAACTTCTCTCAAGTGTATAAGATTCTAGGTAGACGAAATCATGATGATATATATCTACAAAGAGATGTACACCCAAAATTTACAACACGAGACAAGATCCAAAAGGAAGTCATACATATACCAAAGAAATCTTGGAAGCATAGCACATGGCTAGATATGGTCTTATTGTCTAAATGAACTACCATACAACCATCAAAGACATCACAACTAGCAACATGAGATCGTCGTTGAGATGCATTGAGAAAGGAAACAAGTATCACAAGATGGAATGAATAGCATGCCAAGATGCAACCTACACAAGGTTGAATGCAAGAAAATAATGCATGAATAGATACTTGTTACCGAGATATCATTGGAAGGATGTAGAAAAACCAATTGAAGGTAGTAGATAGTAGTTCATTGAGCATCCTAGATTGACTCCAATAAGCACATGGTGACACCACCTTCCTTGTGAGTGAGCCGAGCATCCAATGCATATCCAATTGTTCCTAGAACAACAACACAAACAAAATGGTACCCAAACTCATTGGACCAAAGAGTTAGAAACACCAATATACATAGGACAAACTCCACATAAATATGTGCATAAAGAGAAGGAAATGAATTTCATGCACATCTCATGCAATTTGAGACTTGGTGGAGTTTCCCTATATATTTGGGTCAAATAAAGAAGGCATGCCACAGAGACTACATGAAGTAAATATGCATGCTCAAGACCTTCAAGAACCGAAAACCAAATGACAAAGAAAAACCAAGTGAAGAAAAGATACCAAATGAATAAAACATCACTGGAGGATATCCATAAAAGATACATCGAGGAATGATATATCCATTGATACACTCAAAATAAAAGATATCAAACTCCCAAAAGAGAGGATGGTTCCAAACAAACCAAGCTCTCTACAAAGTTTCATGATGGCACAAAGTACCAAAACGAAAACGGCTTGCCTTCCACCAACACACACTTGACAAGTATCGCAAGATGAGTGTTTTATAGAAAATAGGATAGCTCCCCCAATACTAGTGCATTATAGAGAATTTGCATTTGAATACAAAATGCACAAGGTGGGATCACCACTTTCACTATATCTAGAAAACACTAGACAAGATCAAGAAATTAACAAGATCCACAAGTGGTATGGAAGACAAAGGGAGTTGATACATTCCTTGGCAAGAGAAAAGGCAAATAAAAGCAAAGCCAATGTAAAGAAGATCAATAAATTCTACCACACAAGTGAGTACCAATTATCAAAATACAAGAAGTAAATGGAAATAATTCCCGGTGGTAGATAGCAAGGATATCCAACAAAAATCTTCACACCACACACAAGCAAATTGCAACTTGTAGAGCTAACATGCCACCTAGGAACAAGATAATTTACAATATCAATTCTAGGTGACAATATCTCAAATATACATATTTTCTAGGCTTGTAATATGCACATATTACTCCCCCATAATGTGATACCAATAAAAAACTTCACAAGAAGCAATAAGAGGATCCAACAAGAGATAAATAATGGACTATTTAGAATTTGAATTTCTTATGAGAGATATACCACCTAGCGACTAGATAATCTTGAAATATCAATACTAGATGGCATTCCTCACGTACACACATTTATCGGATTGTGAGGTGCACGAAGCACATCACTCCCCCCAAATGGGATGTTCCATTAATCTCTCACACGAGCCAACTAGGATACAGAAAAGAAGCATAAAGGCTCAACACATGACACACACACACATGATGTGCGAACCAACACACACATACTTGATTGCTCAGGATAATCAAGTTGGAAGCACAACATATACAAACACATGCAAGGAACAAAACCATACATGCAAAGGGGCAAGTAACTATCAATGTAAACACTTTAAGCACGAGTTACCTCAAGGAGGAACATTGGATATAAGATAGAAACTTGATAATCCGAATGACTTGGCTTGAGACAATATGAATGGTGAAAAAACCCCTTAATTATTCATAATGTAGCCAAGTCTCCAATGCCCTCCGTAGACACCTATTGATCAAGTTTGAGCTAGTTGGTCCCCAACCAAGTTGGGTCCTAAGAGGTTAGTCACAATAGGCTTGTCTACGAGAATGGTTCTTTGCTTGACACCACTTTGAGTACCAACAAACTTGGCAAACACATTGCCACCCTTATCCTTCCCAAGAGAATAGATATCATCAATAATAATTGGGTTTGATAAGTTACCACTAGTGCATGAGGAAGCAAGGTGACCTTTCTCACGACATAGGTAGCAATGTCTACTCTTCACTTTCTTCTCGCTTGATTTCTCAACTTGAGGTTGAGCATGAGAATGAACTTGTGGCCGCTTCCCTTGTTGCTTGTCACTAATGGCCTTCTTCTTCAAAGGGCATGATCTAACATGATGTCCTTCAATTTTGCACTTGAAGCAAATGATCTTGGCCGAATTCTTGACTTGTTTTGGCCCTTCTTCTTGTTGCTCTTGGACTTCTTCTTTTTCTTGGAGTTGAATCCAAGTCCACCTTTGTCATTGGAGGATTTTTGCACGCTCAAGATGTTGTTGAGAGTAAATTTCCCTTCATGACTCTTTTCCAAGTCTTTCTTCAAAGAAGTGACTTGGGCCTTGAGCTCTTTGATTTCCTCTACATGGTTAGTCTCAACACAAGTACTAGAGGAAGTATAAGCTTCATTGCTAGAGAAACAAGGCAAGGAAAGCAATTCATCACAAGATGTACGAACATTATGAGTAGATGAATTACAAGGACTAGCACATGGCAATATAGCATTTTGACTAGAAGTAGTGATAGTATCCACATGAGGCTCACTAGATGTTACCTTAGCAAGAATGGTCTCATGAGCTATCTTTAGCACATTATGGGATACTAGAAGATCATCATGAGAGCTTGAGAGCTTTTCATGGCTTTCTTCCAATTTGCCATAATTGCTAGATAACAACTCTAGTTGAGCCCGTAGCTCAACATTCTCCTTCAAAATGGATGCTTCACATGCAATAGAGTTAGTAGCACAAGAATCATCAATAATAGCAAGAGGAGAATGCAAATTTACAAGCTGTTTTGAATAAGAGGCTTTAAGTTGTGCATGAGACTCGGTGAGTTTGATGAGCTCACTCTTAATGACCCTTGAGACATTTTCGAGGTGCCCAAAGTCCTCAAGAAGTTTAGCATGCGCAACTTCAAGCTTCTCATTTTTAGTTTCAAAATCATTGGCCACTTCAAGAGCTCTATCATGAGATTCCTTCACTCTAGATAATTCTAGAGCAAAAGTCTCCTCAAGAGATTCCTTGGTGGTTTGTTCAAGTTCAAGAGCTTGAGAGAGGTCCGCAATCTCATTAGCGTAATCACGCTGATGACCTTCCATTTTTTCAATGGTGACCTCATGCTCCTCAAGATGAGATTCATACTCCTCAATATAATTCTTGCCCTCTATGGCAATGGACATGATTTCCATGAAGTTGGAACGAGCAATTTTATTCTTATGAAGAGCTTTAAAAATCATCTCCCCCTTAATTTTTAAGGAGGCAACATTATCATTATCTTCATCATTATCCTCATCATTATTAGCATCAACATCATCATCAAGAGACATATTGGGGTTCAAGGCAGGAGATGCCTTTGAAGCCTTGGCCATAAGGCAAAACGCAATAGATGATGAAGTAGGATCCCTTGAAGCACCATTTAAAACCACATCTTATTCCATGGAGTGTTGGGTTTCCTCTACATTGTTAGCACCACAACTCGAGGTAATACAGGCATTTTTATCATGGCAACAAGATATAGCAAGCATATCATCATGAGATTTAGTCAAGCAATTTCTACAAGATATGCACGGACAATCAACACAAGCATGTGAAACATGTATGGTGCTCGAAGTGTTAAAGTCCAAAGAAGATGCATTGCAATAATATAGTGATGAAGGATCATCCACAATAAGCATACTATCATCATTGCAATGACCAACACTACTCACCATTTCATTACCTTGTGGCAAACCACATGTAGGTGAAGTAGAAGAAGTTGAGAACTCAACACGGCCGGAGGTGGAGGGAGAACAATCATCCCCACAAATCTTGGACACACCATATTTATCTTGAAGCTTCGTCCACAACTCATGAGCATCCCGAAATGGCATGAGTTGAAATATAACTACATTGCTCAAAGCGTGGAAAAGCACATTAGAAGCTTGAGAATTGAGATAAGAGTTTTTCTCATCCTCTAAAGATAATCTTTGGGGATCCCCTGGAGGAGAAAAACCCATATCTACAATTCGCTCTAAATTTGGGTCCATGACCCTAAAGAGATTAAGCATGCGAATTACCCAAACATAAAAAATTGTGCCATCGAAACTAAGAGTGTCAGAGAATCCTAATACCTTAGTCGACATCTTTACTCTCTAGGAAGTAAAGCCTAATAAGGAGAGACGAGGCTCTGATACCAATTGAAAGATCGAGGATGTCGCCTAGAGGGGAGGGGTGAATAGGCGCTTTAAAATAATTATGGTTTAGACTTGAACAAATGCGGAATAAACCTAGCGGTTAATTTGCCAAGCATAAAACCTAAAACAACTAGGCTCACCTATGTGCACCAACAACTTATGCTAAACAAGATAAGCAACTATGTGATAGCAAGATATATGACAAAGAACAATATGGCTATCACAAAGTAAAGAGCATAAGTAAATGGCTCGGGTAACAGATAACCGAGGCACGGGGAGACGATGATGTATCCCGAAGTTCACACCCTTGCGGATGCTAATCTCTGTTTGGAGCGGCGTGGAGGCACAATGCTCCCCAAGAAGCCACTAGGGCCACCGTAATGTCCTCACGCCCTCGCACAATGCAAGATGCCGTGATTCCACTAAGGGACCCTTGAGGGCGGTCACCGAACCCGTACAAATGGCAACCCTTGGGGGCGGTCACCGAAACCGTACACTTTGGCAACCCTTGGGGGCGGTCACCGGTACCCGTCAAATTGCTCGGGGCAATCTCCACAACCTAATTGGAGACCCCGATGCTTGCCCGGAGCTTTACACCACAATGATTGAGATCCGAACACCACCAATCGTCTAGGGCGCCAAGGCACCCAAGAGGAACAAGCTCTAGGGTGCCCAAACACCCAAGAGTAATAAGATTCTCAAACTTCACTTCCACGTATCACCATGGAGAACTCAAACCGATGCACCAAATGCAATGGCAAGGCACACGGAGTGCCCAAGTCCTTCTCTCCCAAATCCCACCAAAGCAACTAATGCTAGGGAGGAAAATGAGAGGAAGAACGAAAGAAGAACATGAAGAACTCCAAGATATAGATCCAAGGGGTTCCCCTCACTTAGAGGAGAAAGTGATTGGTGGAAACATGGATCTAGATCTCCTCTCTCTTTTCCCTCAAGAACTAGCAAGAATCATTGGAGGGACTGAGTGTTAGCAAGCTCGAAGAAGGTCAACAATGGGGGAAGAACACGAGCTCAAGAGATGGGGAACCATTGGGGAAGAAGACCCCCTTAAATTGGTCCCCACGAATCTGCCCGTTATGTGCAGAAAAACATAGGAGCGGTACAACCGCTATGAGCACCGGTACAACCGGTAACAGGCAATAAGCGGTACAACAGGCCCACAACCGCCCAACAACTGCACCACAATAGAGACTAGTCCGGTGGTAGAGCGGTACATGGCCGGTACAACCTTCGGAGAAATTTTGGAGCGGTACACATAGACCATGGGTTAGTACACAAAGCACAATGGACAATGCTTATCATACCATGAGATCACTTGATCCCACTGAGTGTATCTTCTATGCTTTGTGTGATGATCAACTTGAATCACTCTCTCTACTTAGTTTTGATCAACCTTGACTCTTTCCAACTCTATGACCAATCTTTGGATAATTCCTTAATACCACCTTGGTCAACTCATAAACTCCTTGAAACCAACACATGTACTTCAAGAAATGCCTATGGAAAAATCCTTCAAATATAACTCAATGCAACCATTAGTCCATAGAGAATGTCATCAATTACCAAAACCACACATGGGGGCACCGCATGTTCTTTCAATCTCCCCCATTTTGGTAATTGATGACAATCACTTTCAAGAGAGTTTATATAAGGAATTATGCATCACCATGCAATGCAACAACCAATGATGCAGGAGAATGAGATGCAAATGCTTAGGAACAAAACCAAAGCAAGGAGAAGACTCTGAAAACCTTCTCGACAAAACTCTCTAAAACGAAGACTCTGAAAACCTTCTCCACAAAACTCTCTGAAAGTTCTCCCCCATTGGCATCGATTGCCAAAATGGGAGAAAAGCTTAGAAGGCCAATATAAAAAGTGTTCCTCCATAAATTGTGTATTTCTCAACAAGATAGTGGAATGCCATACACATATCCAAAGGTAAATATTTGGAGGAACACAAACTCTATTGAGGCACAAAGATTGCTAAAGAATGATATGCCACAAGGACATAACAAAGAGAGAGACAAGCAATCAAGCAATCAAAAGATACGAATTGAAGCAAGCAATCAAAGGATATCAATTGAACCAACTAGACCAAAGATCCTACGAGCCACATGAATAAAGGATATTATGATATGAGCAAAGGAGTGTTCTGAAGAAACTAGAAAGCTCCCCATGATTTGTGCACGCATAAGAATAATTATATTTGGATACAAAGTGCACAAAATAGGACCATAGCTCCCCCACAATCAATAGAAACTTACAACAAGTGCAAGTGAGCATATAGGAAACAAAGCCCAGTACTTGCAACAAACACATGGTTGAGCAACAAGTAAAAGATGCAACTTAAGAATGGGCTCAACCAAAATGATGTGTGTGAGTCAAGGCAATGCACTTGAGAAGACTAATTTACGAATGAGGATTAAGCATCAATAAAGTCTTGAAAGAATGAGGCACACGGTGCAAGGCCTATCATTCCCACACACAACTAGCAAATGGGTTCACAAGCTTACTAATAAGCATATAAAGAACCTATGCTTGTGACAACCCGTGGTGAAGATAGAAGGTGAAAGCCTCATCAATGCGAGGGATACCAATTAAGATGGCAAAAGCCTCGTAAAGGTAAGCATGAGGAAAATAATCTTCACCACACAAGAGTGCAGCAAGATGCAACGATAGAAGACACACACTCAAGGCAAAAGCTTTCACAGAGCCACCAAAGAAATAACATAAGAATGACAAGGTGGACGTGAAAGAAAGGATATCAACTAGATATGCAACTTCTTTCAAGTGTATAAGATTCTAGGTAGACGAAATCATGATAATATATATCTACAAAGAAGGATGTACACCCAAAATAGTTACAACACGAGGAACAAGATATCCAAAAGGAAGTCATACATATACCAATAAGATATTTGCTTGGAAGCATAGCACATGGCTAGATATGGTCTTATTGTATATAAATGAATTCCTACCATACAACCATCAAAGACATCACAACTAGCAACATGAGATCATCGTTGAGATGCTTTGAGAAAGGAAACAAGTATCACAAGATGGAATGAATAGCATGCCAAGATGCAACCTACACAAGGTTGAATGCAAGAAAATAATGCATGAATAGATACATGTTACCGAGATATCATTGGAAGGATGTAGAAGAAACCAATTGAAGGTAGTAGATAGTAGTTCATTGAGCATCCTAGCTTAACTCCAACAAGCACATGGTCACACCACCTTCCTTGTGAGTGAGCCGAGCATCCAATGCATATCCAATTGTTCCTAGAACAACAACACAAACAAAATGGTA
>NW_024113368.1:0-9691 GCF_003073215.2 Triticum urartu | reverse complement strand
AAACATGAGTACAAAGGTACTCAGCAAGTCTTACATCAGAACCTACTATACATGCTTATTCTCAAGAAGGTGGTGGGGTTAATGCAGCAAGCCAGCTTTGACTCAAGGCTAAGCTATCCTACGGAACTCCACCAGTAAAATAGTTTTCGCACACGAGTCCACTATTCACCAACACAATACTCCACCGGGGATCCTCCCTCGTCATCCTACGAGAGGGCCATCCTCGGTACTCACACTTATCTTGAGTCTTTTAGTAGTATCCATTAACTTGTCTATGAACTGTATAGGCAACCAAGTAGTCCTTTACCGCGGACGCGGCTATTTGAATAGTTTTATACCCTGCAGGGGTGTACTTCTTCATACACGCTTTCACCACTTACCGTCGTTTACACGACATGTACTCGGCAACCTTCAAGCGGAAGCCCAGCGAGGGTGTCGGCCACGGCCTACCTAAACACTTAAGTCTCTAGTCCAGGTTTATCGCCTATCCAAGTTCCATCCGCAGGGAGTCCGGCCGATGTTTCCACATACGGCCCCGAACGATGTGTATAGGGTTCCCGAGACACCAAACGGGTGACTCGATACACCGTGCCACGGTGTATCTACCGCAACATAGCCCACCCCTAGGGTCAGCGCTACGCACGGCTGCCAACACATAACCTACAAACACCAGAAACTATTTGCTACTCCTGGACAGAGTACTAGGGTGATTAAGAAGCTGAGAGGGTCCATTGGTTTCGGGCCCAATGTACGGTAGTAATTGCATCTTAAATCACACATACAGATCTCAGTTCTTATGGACGGCCTCAATGAAACAACCCACCATGTACTCCTACATGGCCTCTCATCGATACCTTTACCAAAACATGTTCAACACATCCCTCATATTACCAACACAAGCATTTCACTCTAGCCCATCACCCAGATGAACCAGACCTGACACAACTCTAAGCATAGCAGGCATAGCAAGGTAGGAATCACATACATGGCTCAATCAACTCCTACACATGCTAGTGGGTTTCATCTAGTTACTGTGGCAATGACAGGTCATGCAGGGGATAAGGGTTCAACTACCGTAACACACAGCAGTTTGAATCGTGTTGTCTTAATGCAGTAAACCAGAGCAGAAGCGAGAACATGGGTTTGTATCGAAATGATCAATGGGTTGCTTGCCTGATGGAGTGGTAGTGGGATATTGCCCTTCAGTTGGATACTCGTGAATATCCTCGGAGGAAGAAACTACCACGAAGAACACATCGGAACACAATCAACACAGGACGATATGCAACAATATGATGCATGCTATGACATGGAAATATGAATGTGTCTTGGCCTAATGCAAGTTATAACAGAAAGGAATGAACTCATTTGAATCAAAGATTCAAATATTAGCTCATTAAACATGGCCTTAATAGTGCATTTCCTTATTCTGCTTAAACAGCAAGATAAACTTGTTTTGTCATGCATGAAACCATTACAGATGAATAGATTGAATTTTTCTGATCATTTTTCATATATAAATCTTTCCATTTGGAGCTATGGTTGATTTTCTATGATTTTTAGAAGTTTTGACTATTTTCTGGAATTTCCTATTAAAGAATAAATCCAGTAATTTAATTACTGCGTTAGCATTACGTCAGGGTGACGTCAGTGGTCAACAGGGACGTCCAGGTCAAACCTGACTGGTGGGTCCCGCGTGTCAGTAGTTAATTAAGCTAATTATTTTTAATTAAAACTAATCTGATTTAGTTAACAGAGGGGGCCCAGTTGTCATGACTCACGGGAGTCAAACTGGGGTCAAACCCCTGGTCAGCGGGGCTAATCCTGCCGGCGACTCGACGCCGGCGAGGCCCGAGACGGTGGCGCGGCTCGGAAAATGCCCACAGGGCACGGGCGAGGCCATTCTTGGGCTCGTTGGAGAGCTCTTGCAGGCGCGCATCTAGTGGTGGTGGAGGCCGGGCCTATGGTGGCTGGAGACAACAACGGTGAGCTCCAAGGCACCGGCCGGAGTTCGGCCATGTGCGGGGTTTGGGCTGCGGCGTGCAAACATGGAAACTGAGGCGCTAGCGAGGCACTACACGATGCGGAAGCACATTGCATAGCACAGGATGACCAAATGGTCGCCGGAGCAACGCCGGCGACAAGCTCGAGCGGAGACGAGCTTCGGCCATGGTGGAACTATGGCCTAGAGGGTGCAAACGCGTGGGATAGAAGAGGGGAAAACAGCGGAGCTCACAGGGAGGTTGATGAGCAGATCAGTGGGCTCGGGGGCGACCGGAGTGAGGCGAATCGATGAACGGCGTCCGGCGGGTACCGAGTTTGAAGACGGCGCGATAGCGGCGATGCAGGGCCTCCGGCGAAGCGTGGCTCGGTGGGGAGGGCGAGGGCATCATGGCGGAGCGATTTGGCTTGTCGGAGGGGCGAGGGGGTGGCTCTGGCGTCGTCTACGGCGAACGGCGGCGAGGAACGCTCTTAGGCATCGCGGGAGAGAGTGAGGGAGACAAGGGGGAGAGTGAGCGAGGATGAGAGGGGGACGTGGGGGTCGCGTGGCATCCCTGGACGTTTCCAGGATGTCGGCAGAAGCAGGAGGTGGCCGGCGTGTGGCCGCGGGCGCCGGCCACGCGCTCCGCGTCCTTCTGGCGGGAGGAGGATGACGACTGGCAGCCAGTCGGCTGGGCCGAGCCAGGTGGGCTGGGCCAGCACAGGTAAGGCCCAGGTAGCTTCCCTCTCTCTCTCTTTTATTTTTATTTGTTTCTGTTTTTCTATTTAACTGCAAATGTTGGGCGTTAATTAAAATACTAAAACATTTATAAAAATCCTCAAAATAATTTTGGGCTCTGTTTAGAATATTTCCAACAGCAAACATTTATTTCCAGAATTATTTGAGCATTTAAATTATTTTATAGCATTTAAATGCCCAAATTCAAATACTTATGATTTAATTCAATGACCTTCTATTGACCTAGAAAATTGTGCACCAATTTTGCCAGAGGTTTTAACCCAAGACAAAGAGGATGAACTTTTTAGAAGGGCATTTCAGGTTCATTGAAAATAATTTTAGTAAACCCTAGTTGTTTCCAGGGGGGTGTTGGGGGTTTCTGCTTTCCCCATTTCGAATTTAAGAGAAATTTAAACATGATGCACACTCTAATGCTTGAACTAGCTAGGGTGTGACAACTCACCCCCACTCAAAAGAATCTCGTCCCGAGATTTAGGAACCTCCGGGAAGAAGGTGGGGTACTCGAGTCGAAGACGATCCTCCCTTTCCCAAGTGGCTTCTTTCTCGGAATGGTGTGACCATTGAACCTTGAGAAACTTGATATTCTGACGTCGAGTGGTACGCTCGACTTGATCAAGGATACGAACGGGATATTCCCGATAGGAGAGGTTATCTTGTAGATCAAGCGTTTCGTGGTCCACTCCACGGATAGGATCCGCGAAGCAACGCCTGAGTTGTGAAACATGGAAGACATTGTGAACTCTGGAAAGATGCGAAGGTAGTTCCAATTGGTAGGCAACTTCTCCTCGTTTGGCAAGAATGCGAAAGGGTCCAATGTAACGACGAGCCAATTTGCCTTTGATACCGAAACGATGGGTTCCCTTTAATGGAGTAACCCGAAGGTAAGCCTTCTCGTCGACTTCATAAATCATAGGCTTATGTTTAAGATCATATTGACTCTTTTGACGAGATTGGGCTGTTTTCAATTTCTCACGAATAACGTGAACCTGCTCTTCTGCTTCCTGAATCATATCCGGGCCAAAGAGTTGTCTTTCCCCGGTTTCTAACCAGTTAAGAGGCGTTTGACATTTTTGTCCATAAAGAACTTTGAAAGGAGCCTTGCCTAAGCTAGCTTGATAACTATTGTTATAAGCAAACTCCGCGAAGGGAAGGCATTTCTCCCAACTCATTCCGAACGAGATGATAGAAGCTCGGAGCATATCTTCCAGAATTTGATTGACTCGCTCTACTTGACCACTTGATTGAGGATGGAAGGCGGTACTAAAAGAGAGACAAGTTCCCATAGCATTTTGGAAAATTTCCCAAAATCGAGAGGTGAAGAGACTCCCACGGTTTGAGTTAATTTCCAATGGAACACCATGAAGAGACACTATTCGGGAGATGTATAAATCGGCCAGCTGGCTAGCGGTGACACTCTCACGAACAGGTAGGAAATGGGCTACTTTGGAAAGTCGGTCGATCATGACGAAGATGGCATTATTCCCCCTCTTGGTTCTGGGAAACCCAGTGACGAAATCCATACTGATTTTATCCCATTTCCATTCAGGGATAGCCAAAGGTTGAAGGGTGCCAGCAGGCCGTTGATGCTCTGCTTTAACACGACGACAAACGTCGCAATTAGCAATGTATTGAGCGATTTGCCTCTTCATCCTAGTCCACCAAAACCTCTGGTGTAGGTCTTGATACATTTTGGTACTACCGGGATGAATGGTGAGAGGGTATTCATGAGCTTCCTTAAGGATCAGCCGCCTCAGGTTTCGTGCCTTTGGAACCACTAGGCGATTCCCAAAGTATACAACACCTTGATCATCAATGGAGAAACAATCCGCGACTCCTTTATTAATGTTTCTCTTAATACGGGAGATTCCCGAATCTACCTTCTGTGCCTTGATGATCTGATCCGTAAGGGTAGGTTTCGCCACCAGGGTGGATAGGAATCCTCGAGGAACAATGTGAAGATTTAGCTTACGAAATTCCTCATGGAGAAATGGTTGACTTTGTTGTAACATCAGGTTGTTACAATAGGACTTATGGCTTAGCGCATCAGCCATGACATTGGCTTTGCCCGGGGTGTAAGTTATTCCTAAGTCGTAATCCGAGATCAACTCAACCCAACGTCTTTGCCTGAGATTCAAATCTGGTTGGGTGAAGATATATTTCAAACTTTGGTGTTCGGTGAAGATCTCGCAACGATTACCGAGAAGGTAATGTCGCCAAGTTTTAAGTGCATGGACTACAGCTGCAAGCTCTAGATCATGTGTGGGATAATTTTCCTCATGTGGGTGTAATTGCCGTGAAGCATAGGCAATTACCTGACGGTCTTGCATGAGTATGCAACCTAGTCCTTGTCGCGAGGCATCGCAATAGATAATAAAGTCCTTGGAGAAATCTGGTGGTACCAGTACGGGAGCAGATGTCAGGCGTCTTTTCAGTTCCTGAAAGCTGAACTCGCACTGTGGAGTCCACTTGAACTTTTTATCTTTTTGAGGAGTTCAGTTAGAGGTTTAGAAACCTTGAAGAAATTCTCGACGAAGCGGCGGCAATAGCTCACTAAGCCAAGGAAGCTCCGAACTTGCTTGACCGTCTTAGGTGGAGTCCAATCAAGGACGACTTGAACTCGCTCGGGATTGACAACAATACCCTTACCAGAAATTACATGGCCTAGATAGGTCACTTCTGGCAACCAAAATTCACACTTGGAGAATTTGGCATAAAGGCGATGCTCTCGAAGTTTCATCAATACCAGCCTTAGATGTTCGGCATGTTCCTCTTCATTCTTGGAGTAGATGAGTATGTCATCGAGGTATACTACGACGAATTTATCCAAGTACTCCATGAAAACCGAGTTCATCAACCGGGAGAAGGTGGCTGGGGCATTCGTTAAAACGAAAGACATAACGGTGTACTCGTATTGGCCATAACGAGTAACAAAGGCCGTTTTGGGAATGTCCCCGTTTCTGATTTTGATTTGATGGTAGCCCAACCTCAGATCCATCTTGGAAAAGACTGAGGATCCAGCGAGCTGACCATACAGATTGTTGATCCTGGGAAGCGGATATGTGTTCTTGATGGTGACCAAATTGACAGGTCGGTAATCCACAACCATTCGATCTGTTCCATCCTTCTTCTTAACGAAGAGGACGGGGCAAGCCCAAGGAGAGGAACTAGGACGGATGAAACCCCTTTTCAAGGACTCATCGAGTTGGTTCTTAAGCTCAGCTAGTTCTAAGGGTGCCATCTTGTAGGGTCTTCTAGAAATTGGAACGGTTCCTGGAACAAGGTCTATCACAAACTCAACATCCCTGTCAGGTGGAACACCTGGCAGTTCTTCTGGAAAGACATCCGGAAAGTCTCGGACTACCGGAACATCCTCAAGGTCTGGAAGAGGGTTGGCATTTAGGGAGTAAAGCTGGCGCTTGGCCACTCGAGTTAAGACATTGACTGTCTCACCCGATGGGTGAGTAAGTTGAACGGTTCTAGTGGCACAATCGATCTTAGCATAATGAGCTGACATCCAGTCCATACCCAAGATGATGTTTATGTCCGTGGACTTGAGAGCTATTAATGATGCAAGGAAGACAAGTCTATCGACAAGAATTTTGTTCCCATGGCTTACTCTAGAAGTTTGCCATTTGGAACCCGGAGTTTGAATTACCATGGAAGTGGGCATGTCACAGAATGTCGTGTTGTGCAATCGAGCATAGTTCTCGGATATAAATGAATGAGATGCTCCAGTATCGAAAAGAACAGATGCCGGATGGTAGTTAACAAGGAGCGTAACAAGGACGACGTTGGGATCCTCATGAGCCTCCTCGGCTGAAACATAGTTGACATGGCCACGGGCAGTAGTGACCGGCTTGGCATAGAATGTCTTTCCCGTGGGCTTACCACGGCCAACAGACTTTCCAGTTTGAATGGGGTTGTTGTTCTGGGGACACTCTCGACTATAGTGACCCGGCTCTCCACACTTAAAGCATGTCACCACAGTGGGGCATGGAGCAGCATTAGCAGCGGGGCCACCATAGGGCTTGGGCGGTGCAAATTGCTGGTTGGGACGAGGCGCCTCAAAGGATGGCCTCGGGATGAACCTGGGTGGCAGTGCCGTGCTTGGAATCCACACCCGGCGCTTCTGAGTTCCAGAGCCGGATGAAGAGCTAAAATCACGGGAGTGCTTGCGTGAAGCGTCATAATCAGTCTGTCCTGTCTCAGCACTGATGGCTTTATTGACCAACTTCTGAAAGGATGTGCACTCGTGCAGACGGAGATCGCGACGAAGCTCAGGGCTAAGTCCCTTGCAGAACCTTGCCTACTTCTTAGCGTTAGTAGATACCTCTTGAGGGGCATAGTGTGCCAGATTCCCAAATTCATGACTATATGCATCCAGAGTCAGTCTTCCTTGGGTGAAGTTGCAGAACTCCTCCCTCTTGCGATCCATGAGACCTTCTGGGATGTGATGCTCACGGAAAGCCTCACTGAATTCAGCCCAAGTAGTGATTTGGCCGACCGGGCGCATAGCTTCGAAGTTTTCCCACCAAAGGCTAGCAGGGCCTTTGAGGTGATAGGCAGCATAAGTAACCTTGTCGGCTTCGGCTACGTTGGCAGAACGTAGCTTGGGAGTGATGCTGCGAAGCCAGTCATCCGTGTCGAGGGGTTCGATGGAATGGTTAAACTTTGGTGGGTACAGCTTGATGAAGTCATTGATTGACACCAAGTCATTTCGCAGATGGCGTGCAGTGTTCTGTTCAATCTGCTCTAGCAGGCGGTTAGTCTCACGCTTGTTTCTTTCCGCCTCCAGCATCACTTAGGCTAGAGAAGGCGGGTGAGGCAGATTTTCACCCCTAGCTGCACTGGCTTCCCCCTGCTCCGAGGCAGCAGGGTTGCTGCGGGTGTTGACCATCCTAGGAGAAAACAAAACAATGGTTTAGACAATAATGGCTCAAACTTAGCAAGGAAGTGCAGAATGTAATGGATAACACGGAATGCAGAGATGTCCATCCATATGTCATGGTAATATAAAACTGCCATATATATACCATCGGTCATACACATCATACATAGTTTAGTACAAGCCCAGGCTACAGTACAACTATGATGAAAGACGTTACATCTCATCGGAAGCATCCCAAGCTCCTATACATTATTTGTCTACACCTCCGGAATTGATTACACACTAAGTCGTAGTCCACTAGTCACGCAGGACAGTGAAGATACAACTTTTACAATACTAGTGATACTACTACTAACTCAGACAGCTCCGTAGTAGTCCTCATAGAAGTCACCTCCATAGCCTGGAAGTTCAACGTGACCATCCGGGAACAGACGGTCCTGAGGAGCCTGTGGACCATAGGGACTAGGATGAGGTCTTGGACCAACAAACGGTGGCCTGCGGGGACCACGGGGTGGGGTGATGCCTCCCACATCACGCCAATCCACCATGTCTGGCAGAGCTGATCTCACAGGATACAGATCCCTTGTATCCATACATCCAGCTTGCACCGCAGGTGCAAACCGAGTCAATGTGGCCCAATGATCAGCACGGGTATTGAAAAGCTCCAACCTCAAGGCCCGATTCTCTCGGTCCTTATCTTCGAGCATCTCAGCAGTGGTACGAGTTAATGAGTCCTCCTGAGTGGAGTCAGCATAGATAGCCTGAAGATACCCTTGCGCTCCCGGAAGTGAAGCTGGCATGTAACGGAAGTCGGTGTTCCGAAGCAGGCCAGTCCGGACTCGCATAATGGTCATCATGGAACAGGCAGCATCCTGCACAGCCATCTCAACAGTAACCCCGAGTCCATAGGAACAGTGAAGGGGCTTGATAGATCCAGGATAAGAAGGAAATATCCTGACGGTGCAGAAATATTGGCTTTGATTAAAGTCGCGGAATTGCTCTTCAATGGTGTATTCGGGATACCAATGGTAACCCGTCTCGATCATTACCCGGACTAACATAGCGAACCACTTGGTTTTGAACACGGTTGGCCATCTGAAAGCACAACCACAATGCAAAGACATCAGAATTTCTAGGGAAAATTGGACAGCATAACAGCTGTAAATGCTCAGAAAAAGATTTGAGACATCCACAATAGTTCGCAATACCACTCAACAACATCATATCAAGGTTCTGATCCAATTAGCAACATACTAAGAATAGTAGAAACTGAACTGGGACTTGTAACAACAATCCTATAAGCTACTACGGATTAGTAACACGTGAACCTGATAGAAGAAGAGAGCCTAGTCCTTAACCCACGTTGAATGAGAAGAGAATGACTCAGATCAGAGGCATAGGGAAAAGGAGTAAAAGAGCCTTACGTTCCCTCCCACAATCAATTCCCCTACATATAACTAAAACATTTCTAGACTCGACATCAACCAGCTTGGCTCAACGAACCTACAGGCAGTCCGGCTCTGATGCCAACGCTGTCAGGACCCCGATTCCAAGCCACATCGATCTAGCCGGTAACACCTCATATCACTTTGCAGCCTCACGCACGGTATCCCACGGGTGTCGCCTTACCATGGCCCGGGACCGTTTGTGCCTTTTGGCTCACGTATATGGTAGTGTCGCTAGCATCCATATGATAGAGAACCCGGGCCGACATGGCTAGTCGTGAACCCAAAGCGACACAGACCTATGGAGACAGGCATACATGAATCACATCGAGCATGTCGGTCATCAGCGAGTGATTCCGGGCTGTAGCACTGGGCTAACAGGACTCCGGGGAACCCGGGCTGTAGCAGGCTAGGCAGGACTCCGGAAGTCACCGCGTGACATTTCCCCGAAGGGACAGACATAGGAACGAAGTGAAACACATGCCGGCCAGTCAAGTGTCCTGAACAGTAGTGCTGGGCTAGCAGGACTCCGGTGTACCGGGCTGTAGCGGACTACTATGGCTCGAGGAACACTAGACTACATTTCCCCATAAGAAAGGCTGCCAAGGATAAACAACT
>NW_024113367.1:0-37215 GCF_003073215.2 Triticum urartu | reverse complement strand
ATCAAAAGGTATACCACTCCATGATTGGTTCTTTACTTTATCTATGTGCATCTAGGCCAGACATTATGCTTAGTGTTTGCATGTGTGCTCGATTTCAAGCGGCACCAAAGGAGTCGCATCACTTGGCTGTGAAGCGAATTCTTCGATATTTGGCTCACACCCCAACTCTAGGATTATGGTATCCAAAGGGCTCAGAGTTTGATCTGGTTGGATTCTCGGATGCTAATTATGCTGGTGACAAAGTTGATCGCAAGTCTACATCAGGCACATGTCACTTTCTGAGAAGTGACAACGGTGTCCTATGGCGCTCCCACCCTCCACCTCGGCTCCCCCACCCTCTCCGGCGATCTGTCTCATCCTCCACTAACTTCTGGATTCTCTCCGATCATCTGATCCGGCGTTCTTCTGGGATCAAGGTAATACCCATCTAGTATGGGTTCGCCTGGTGGATCTACCCTTGGCTTGGATTTCTCCAAGGGTAGGGTTTTTGCAGAGGAGGTTTTCAGATCTACTGGACATACGGTCCACCCCGCTGGGCACAGGAGGTCATTCATATTAGTGGTGTCGTTCAGCCGCCATACTTTTCGTCTCTCGGAGGATTCTGTGGCTGCGGTTCTGGAGGCAGTAATTGGAGGTTCGGCAATTGATCTCCAGGTTCTTCACATCAAGGATAAGGTTTACTCCTTTCATGTCTCTTGCAAGCAAGTTGGTTTTCTTATTATGGATCTCCGTTCCTATGCATGCGATCTGTTCAAATGCTATTTTCATCTGTGGGGAAATGGGGGGCCAAATTGGATTAGAGAGCTCCGGATCTGGAGGAAGGAATGTGACGCCGAATGGATTCTAGTTAGTCCTACTAAGCGTCGTTCATCTTTAGGTCTTTTGGCCATGAATAAGCCTCCGGTTAGATCAGCTCTTAAGACTGCTACTTCTGCTCGTAAAAAGCTTTCTTTTGCCACGTTTGAGCGATACTCTGCTTGCAAGGGATATAGATATCCGGCTACGCAAGAATGCATTGATTTCATGACAGATGCGGGGTATAATCTTCCTGCACATGAACGTGTAGTCATACATCCCTCACCACCCATGGATTTGTGTTGGACGGTGGAACGTCCACCTATTGTTTTTGGAACAGTTACTCCCTTGCCGGTGTTGAGCCGGCCGGAATCTGCTTCGCCGGTAATTGATCCGGTTTTGGAGGGCCCTTCCCCTGTGCATGCAGAATTCTCGCTCGACAGTTGCGTAGAGGCGGGATTGTCGCCAGTTCAAAATATTTGCCCGGATTCTGGCCCAGAGGCTTTGGAGACCAGTCGGGATTCTACCTCACCTTCAATATTTGGCCCATCTGCCTCGGGGCCTTCGAGCCCATCTCCTTCTCACCGTCCGGATATCCCCTCATCTCAGGAGGCAGCCAGACAGTTTGATGCCATGGTCGATGACATGGTGGACCGCGTGATCACCTGTACTATTTGCTCTCAGAAGGGCCACATGTCAACGACTTGTGGAAGGCGAGTAGTCTGCACGGCTTGCTCCCGTCCTGGTCACTCTAGCCAGGCCTGTAATGATTTCGCGCGCTCCAATGGATTGGTTTGGAGACCAATTTCGGTTCAACAAAAAACGAGTTTATTGGAGTCTGCTGCTACTCATGGGAACAGAGCCGGAGTTATTGGGATAGACTGTCCAGTCCCATCGCCGCCGCCTCCATTGCATCTTCCCCTTCCCCAAATCAACGAAAACCCCCAGCAAGCTCCGAGCTCTTCTATGGCGAATTACGAGCTCGACCCACAGCGCTTTGTGCCCCCTGGGAATCTCATCATTGATGGCGGCGATCGTCGGCTTCCACGCACCTTCTTCACGCCCGCAACGCGTCCACCCCGCAGGCATGAGGATTACATGGTTGCAGAGGTGATGCCGACGCCGGAGGGGCCGTTCGGCCCGGTGCGGAACGAAGTCGTCCAGTTTCTGCAAGATAGAGGTATTATGGTTCGATCTGCTCAGCCGTGGTTTCATGGGATAGGTCTGTTTCAAGTCAGAGATCCGACTGTTCGATATACCCTAGTTCAGCATGCACCTTTTCCTTTGGGCAATGACCGTTTTGTTAGATTTATGAAGCATGATGAGGGAGATAATTTCAAAGGAACACATGGCTTTCGTAAGGGTTGGTTAATGTTCATTGGAATTCCCCTGGATTACCGCACCACTGAATACATCTCGCAGGCAGTAGGCACCTTTGGAAAGTTTATTTCTTGGGACAGTGAAGACCCGCACTTTGGTTGAAGCTAGTTTCCCAGATACACCTCTGGTTCCAAGGGATGTGGTTTTTGGTGATTATGCAGAGTATGGAGGTGATCAAGTATCTTGGACGGCCGCTTGTTATGTTCTTGGCGTAGATTTTGCAGACCAGATGCCAAATAACGAAGACCCTATGCCTCTCGATGGAAACCCTCACCCTTTGCCTGGCAATCTGGTGCCTGATAATCTGATGTTTGCCTTACCTCCATACCCAATGCTGGGTTGGAATGATGCACCTCTCGCTCCGCCGCCTCCATTGGTCAATAATGAAGCGCCTGCACCTGGTTGGGGCAACGCCCTGTGGGGAGATGAAGCTGACAATATGCCACCTGCTGTTCCCGAACAAGATCAAGTTTCAATAGTTATTGATCAGCCAGAAGGATCTGTTTCTGTAGAGAAGCAAGAACAAGAAGGTGAAATCCAGCAACAACATGAGCCCCTTAACCCTGTACTTGAGGAGAACCAGTTAGCCATTGTGCCCTACCATCCCCCTATGATTCAGCAACATCAGATTTTTATTGGCATGGCACGCATTGTGGCAGGACCTCCTCTGCCCCCAGAGATGATTTGGCAAAGGTCCTTCCAAAACCTTATGTTTGATTTCTCTGTCAAGGAAGTGCCAAGATCTATCTACTTCAAGCCAATGGGCACAATCATCTACTCCAAGAGGTCATGGTCCATTGCCTTTGATGAATCAAGGATGGTTAGTTGTTTGACTGCTTCACTGCCACTTGTTCCTGCTGTCAGAAAACCTATCATGCAAAAGCGCCCTGTGGCCAGAGCTTTATTTGAGGCGGTGTCTGCTGTTTCGGAGTCTGTTTCTGAAGAAATTGAGTCTGCTAGTTCTGCGCTGCCAGTTTCAGTTCAATCAATGCCTTTGTTCTCTGTGGAGCAGTCCTCTGCTCGCAAGCGGTGACACAAGAAGAAGACTCCTGTTGTTGATACGGCACTTAGGCGTTGCACTCGGAGCGCGGCAAAGTTGGATGGGTACAAAAACGTGGTCTTTGAGCAACTTTCTCTGCAGCCATCTAAAAAGCGCCCCCGTGCAAGGACAAGGCCCAGTCCACTTCTGCGGATGGTACTAAAGACGCTCGGCCCACTGCACCACCTCACACCCCGCTTCATGTTCTTCAAGCTGTGGGGGCGCAGTTGGAGGTTGATCCTGCGCTCCTAACGGTGGACAAGCTTATGGCTAATCCTCAGGAGAACTCATCTGCATCTTCCAATTAGTTTTTATGTTACTTTATATGCCAAGTCTGATGGTGCTGGATGTGTCTGTTTTTATTACTGTTGAACTAAGTCCGGGCTGGGAAGTGGCACTCTGGGGTACTGAATGTAGCTTTATTTTGGAGGGTGCGGCATTATGTGCCACACTTTTATTACTTCTATATGCAATGGTTATCCATGAATCGTGTCACAACGCGTAGTTGGAAAGTTTTATGCTGGAATGTTCGTGGTCTGAATTCAGATGCTAGACAACGCTCTGTCAGGGAGAAAGTGATAGAGAGTCAGTGCTCAGTGCTTTGTTTGCAGGAAACTAAGTTATCCTCTTGCTCGCACTCTATCATGAAAAGCATTTTTCCTCAAGGATTTGATCAATTTGTAGAGTCTCCCTCTAGCGGAGCATCTGGGGGCCTATTAACAGCGTGGCGATCTGATATGTTTCGTGGCACCCTTCTCACAGTTAAACCATACGCTATTGTGGTGCATTTTACCTCGGTCCATAATAATGAACAATGGTTTCTGGTTAATGTGTATGGTCCATGCCAGGGTGAGTTGCGAGATGAATTTGTCTCCTGGATTTACAATTGGAAATTGATCCGAATGAAATGTGGATGTTAATGGGGGACTTCAACTTCATCCGTTCCATTGATAATAGAAATCTCCCCGGGGGTGATATTAAAGATATGTTCATTTTCAATGAAATAATTGGCCATTTGGGATTGTTAGAACTTCCTCTAAAAGGACGTAAATTCACATGGTCTAACATGCAAGACAGGCCACTCCTGGAACAGTTGGACTGGGTTTTTACTTCTGCAAGTTGGATTAATATATATCCCATGACCCAACTGACCCCTTTGGCAAAGACTGCATCTGATCATGTTCCTTGTCTGGTGACCATCAGTACAGCAATTCCCAAAGCACATATCTTCAGGTTTGAAAACTTTTGGATTCATCAGGCAGGCTTTATGGAATGTGTGCAGGAGGTGTGGGCTCGCCCCAGTCGTAAGACTCATATTTCAGCAATAATTGTGGACAAACTGAAAGCTTTGAGGTTTGCTCTCAAGAAATGGCAGAAAGGTTTATCGCACATCAAAAGGTTGATTGAGAAGTGTAACTGGGTAATTCTTTGGTTGGACAATCTTGAAGATAGGAGATCTCTATCCAGGCCTGAGTTTAATTTCAGGAAAATAATTAAATTGCACCATGAACACCTGCTCCACATGCAGTACTTGTACTGGAGGAAAAGATGTACAATTAGGTATATCAAAGTGGGAGAGGAAAACTCCAAATTCTTTCAGGCCATGGCCACTGAAAGATTTAGAAAAAACTCTGTGGCAAGCTTGTTGCTGTCAGATGGAACAGTAACATCTAACCATGAGGAAATGGCCAGAGAATTCCTGACAATCTTCAAAAGCAGAATGGGGACAGTTAAGTCAATTTCTTTGGATGCAACCATTGTCCTTAATACCCAGGGTCCAGGGTTTGGAGGTGCTCACAAAACCTTTTGAATTAAAAGAAATTGAGCAGGTTATCAAGGACTTGCCTATTGATAAGGCCCCTGGACCTGATGGCTTCAACGGACTATTTTTAAAAAAGTGTTGGCATATAATTTCTGCTGATTTCATACAGCTAGTTAAGGAGTTTCATGCTGGAACAGTGCAACTAGAAAATCTGAATGATGCATTCATTACCCTGGTCCCAAAGAAGCAGACACCTGAGGGTGTGGGAGATTTTCGACCAATCTCTCTAACCTCTGTTGCCCTAAAGTTTCTCACAAAGCTTGCTGCTAACAGATTTCAACTGGAGATTACCAAATGTGTGCATAAAAACCAATATGGTTTCATCAAATCAAGAACAATCCAGGATTGTCTTGCTTGGACATTTGAGTATGTCCATCAGTGCAATCAGTCTAAAAGGCCCATCCTTTTGCTTAAGTTGGACTTTGAAAAGGCTTTTGACTCTATCCAGCATGAGGCAATCATAAAGATCTTAATTGCAAAAGGTTTTGATGAAAGGTGGATTGTTTGGATTAAGCAGTTGCTGTCTTCTGGCACTTCTTCTATACTATTGAATGGAGTCCCTGGTACTCATTTCAAATGCAAATGTGGAGTCAAACAAGGGGACCCAATTTCCCCCTTATTATTTGTTATTGCGGCTGATCTTTTACAGACTTTAGTGAACAATCTTCTCCAACAAGGTTTAATAAGCAGGCCCCTGCTTACCCATGATCCAGATTACCCAGTGGTGCAATATGCAGATGACACACTGTTGTTCCTAAATGCTGATCTAAGTCAATTGAGGGCTCTGAAATCAGTTTTACATTCCTTCTCATAGGCAACTGGACTGCAGATCAATTTCCATAAATCCTCCATGTCTCCTATCAACGTAGTTGAGCAGGAAGCTTATGACCTGGCTGCCTTTTTTGGTTGCAAGTTAGGCACTATGCCTTTTACATATTTAGGGCTGCCAGTGGGGACCACCAGGCCTAAAATGGTTGACCTCCTTCCTCTTGTGGATTGTATGGAGCGAAGATTGACAGCAAGTTCATGGTTCTTGCCACAAGGGAGCAGACTGCAATTAGTCAACTCTGTGATCTCTTCATTGCCTATTTTTTTCCTCTGTAGCCTGTCCATTCCTCAGGGTATTTTAAAACAATTGGAAAGAATCCAAAGGCAGTGTTTATGGAGGAAATATGGTCAGGAAAAGGGTCACTCACTTGCGGCTTGGCAACTTGTTTGCAGGCCTAAGTCCAAAGGGGGGCTTGGGATTTTAAACCTTGGGCTGCAGAATGATGCTCTCTTATTGAAGCACCTCAACAAATTTTATAACAAGATGGATGTGCCCTGGGTGCAATTAGTTTGGGACTCTTACTACTTTGAAAGGATTCCACATGATACTATTCTCTGTGGGTCCTTTTGGTGGAAAGATGTATGCAAGTTGATGGATAATTTCAGAGCCGTTACGTCGGTTGATGTTCATAGTGGAGATACGGTGCAGTTCTGGTCAGACTACTGGCAAATTGGGAACAGCTCGGTTCCTCTGCAACAGCGATTTCCTCGGCTGTTTTCATTTTGTCTCCACAAAAACCTCTCAGTCAAGGAAGTTTTTCAGGCTAGTTCTTTTCAGGAACTTTTCTACCTACCCATGACTGAACAAGCCTTCCAAGAAATGCAACAGCTCTCCTCGTTAATGGGGTCTTTCCATTTCGATAATCAATCTAATGACCACTGGGGATGGAGGCATGGCAACAAATCAGAGTATACAGCAAAACAGTTTTATGATTTTGTCTATCAACCAATGGTATCAAACCCCATCCTGGGATGGATATGGAAAAGTTGCTGCACTATGTCGATCAAGATGTTTGCCTGGCTTGTCATCATGGACAGGATTAACACCAAGGACATGATTCAGAGGAGACATTGGAGAATCAATGAAGGGCCTGAATGTGTTCTTTGTCTGACTAGAGCTCTGGAGGACAGAAATCACCTGTTCTTCCAGTGCAATTTCAGTGCTCGAGTCTGGAATTACCTGCAAATTGAATGGAAAAATAGTGACGATATGGTGGAAATTGCTCATCATGCAAGGAAGGATTTCAACAAACCTTTTTTTGGGGAGGTGGTTTTCGTGGCCTGGTGGAATATTTGGAAGATCAGGAATGATAGAACTTTCAGGAACATTCAGCCCTCTTTCAGGGCATGGAGGAATAGCTTCATTCATGATATCACTCTGCTCTCCCACCGAATAAAACGGAAATTTAGAGACACCCTTCTTAAGTGGATTGATTTTCTTCCTCCTTGAGAAGAGTTCCTGTCTTCTTTGTAATTCATAGATTTAGTGCTCTCATACCCTATATAGTTTTTTCTTTCCTCACCTTGAGGAAACCCTGTATGTGTTTGTTTTTTATTTAATAAAATGTTGTGGGGTGTAAGCCCTGCAGTCTTCATGGTCAAAAAAAACGACCTAGGGAGCACTTGTGCTTTCAATCTCCCCCTTTTTGGTAATTGATGGCAACATACATCAAAGCTTTAGATAAAGATATAAAGAACAGCAAGTAAAGCTTTGGAAGGACATGTAACAAGCATAGGCTCCCCCTACATGTATGCACTCATGTAAATATGAAATATAGAGACATGTGAGAGCATAATCATGACAGAGTAGGCAATGTGTTACATGCATCTTGGCCATATGCATCAGAGTAAAAGATTATCAAGGAAAATACCTTCATGCTCATGAGTCCTTCTTGCAAACAGTATGTACATAAGCAAGAACTCCTCATACTCATGATTTTGATGCATATACTTACCTTGTGGTCTTGAGTTGGCTTAGGATGGAATGAACCTGCACAAACAAAGTTAGATAACACAGGTACATCCACTAGCCAGAGCAAACAAAAGAAACCACAAGAATACCAAGACTGGGATGACATGTAGAGAGTGAGTACAAGGTACCACATTGAAATTACCATGTCCCCAAGAATAAAGATATGCAATGAATTTGACTGATTTCTTTCCCCTAGGTGTCTTGCTCCCCCTGAATCTTACATGGGATATTGGGAGAAGATAGGAAAGGGAAAATCAGAGCTGAAGGGTACAAATGGATAGAGCTTAATGCAAATACATGTCTTTCCCCCAAAAAGACATGTGACATCTCTCCTCTTGAACGTCAAGCATCTGGGATCCTTGAGTATTTTCTCTCTCCCCCCCTTAACAACATCTGGGATCCTTGAGATTTTCTCTCCCCCCTTGAGGTCTCTCTCTCCTACAAGCTTTGATGTGATCTCTCTCTCCCCCTTTGACATCAATTTCCAAGAAGGTTTCTCTTGGAATCCGTCGAATAGGTTTGGTCCTTGAGATTCAGCACAAGGCAGAGGATAAAATTGTGATGCTTGTAGGGGACAAGATTCATTGAGTGGAGCTGGATCAGAAGAAATGTAGAACAAGTGGCAATCTGTTTTTCTGATTGCAAAGTCGGTGGCACCGAGTGGCATATTTCGGTGGTACCGAAAAGATTCGGTTGGACCGAAAATTGCAAGTCGGTGAAACCGAGTTTACACAGAGAAAAAACACTTGTCACCTCAGCTCACTAGACAAGTAAGATCTCACAAAGATTTGCAATGAATTAGCTGAAAGATTTGCAAGGAATTTGGTGCAGAAATATGCAGAACAAGAACAAAAAGGAAAAGAGTGAAAGTTTCTGGATGAAGTTTTTTTTGTTTGAAAGAGAAGGAAACAAATATGCAAGGGACAAATGCAATAACTCAGAAAAGAACACAAGAGAACTTCATCTAGAATTGGGCGGTGACATAGTCACCTATGTTAGAATATATTGACTTAGGAGTCAAGTGAGAAAACTTGATCATAGGTCATACTCATCGTTTAAGCTCAAAATGGGGTTACCATTTTTCGTTTAAGCATCTTGATGTATTCACATCTTGTTGAATTGCTTTGAATCATGTCTTGAAGTAAAGCTTCTCTAAGATGGAATGACATACCTTGGGTGGTGATGTGGTTCTTGCTCATGTAGTTGAACTTGTGTGGGTGCTCAAGGTTGATGTAGTTCATCAAGAGTTGGGAGCACCACTTGGAGTTTGAGTTCATCTACCTACATGGGTTAGTTCTTGCAAGGAAGAGCACTTGTGTATCCAAAAATGACAATCATGAAGCTTAACATAGAATTTGTCAAAGGATATGTTTGAGTGGTTTTGTGCTTCCTTGTCTTCAACCACTATTGTGTAGAGTCTTGGTGATGTAGAGATTGCTCAAGATATGAGTGAGTCGCAATCTCATGGAATTAGATTCAACCAAGCACCTACATGGGTTAGACAACATGCAAGGTGCAAATATATCCAAGACATAAGATAGTTATCATAAGAGATATATCATGGATTAGTTATAAGCTCATGTCTTGCATGTATCCAATGGAGTTTCTACTCCAAGTTCGAGGCATCAATGATGTTCAATTCTCCTCTCAACCTGCAAAATGCTTTCTCATCAAGCGGTTTAGTGAATATATCCGCTAATTGTTTATCGGTGCGAACATGCTTAAGATTGATGTCACCCTTAGCAACATGATCTCGAATGAAATGATGACGAACTTCAATATGCTTAGTCCGAGAATGTTGTACAGGATTATGACCAATTTTGATAGCACTTTCATTGTCACAAAGCAGTGGAACATGTTTCACATAAATCCCATAATCTTTAAGAGTTTGGGTCATCCAAAGTAATTGAGCACAACATGAACCAGCGGCAATGTATTCAGCTTCGGCGGTGGATAAGGATACCGAGTTTTGTTTCTTGGAAGACCAAGACACAAGAGATCTACCAAGAAATTGACAAGTACCCGAAGTGGACTTTCTATCAACCTTGTCTCCGGCATAATCCGAGTCGGAATAGCCAACAAGATCAAAAGAAGACCTCTTAGGATACCAAATGCCAAAATTTGGTGTATGGATTAAATATCTCACTATCCTTTTCACAGCCTTAAGATGACAGTCTTTAGGAGCAGCTTGATATCGTGCACACATGCACACACTTAGCATAATATCGGGACGTGAAGCACATAGGTATAACAGTGAACCAATCATAGAGCGATAAACCTTTTGATCAATTGGTTCACCATCTTTGGTCAAATCATTATGTCCACTAGTAGGCATGGGTGTAGACATACCTTTGCATTCTTGCATATTGAACTTCTTGAATAAGTCCTTGGTGTACTTTGTTTGAGAGACAAATGTACCTTCCTTAGTTTGCTTGATTTGCAACCCAAGAAAGAATTTGAGTTCACTCATCATAGACATCTCAAACTTCTCTGACATTAGCTTTCCAAACTTTTCACTGAAGAGAGGGTTAGTTGAACCAAATATGATATCATCAACATAAATTTGGCATACAAATAGTTCTCCATTAACCCTTTTTGTAAAAAGAGTAGAATCAATTTTACCAATTTCAAAACCACTTGTAGTAAGGAACTTGGTCAAGCATTTATACCATGCTCTAGGAGCTTGTTTAAGACCATAAAGAGCTTTGTGAAGTTTGTAAACATGATTTGGTTTCTTGGGATTGATAAAGCCGGGAGGTTGTTTAACATAAACTTCCTCCTCTATTTCACCATTTAGAAAAGCACTTTTAATGTCCATTTGGTACAATATGATATTATGGTGATTAGCATAGGCAAGTAAGATGCGAATGGACTCAAGTCTAGCAACGGGAGCATACGTCTCACCATAGTCCATACCTTCGACTTGTGTGTACCCTTGGGCGACGAGACGTGCTTTGTTGCGAACCACTTGTCCATCTTCATCTTGCTTGTTGCGAAACACCCATTTGGTACCAATGATGTTGTGGTTGTTGTCGGGCTTCTCGACCAATGTCCAAACTTGGTTTCTCTCAAAATTATGTAGCTCTTCATGCATAGCGTTTATCCAATCTGGATCTTCCAATGCTTCTTCAACCTTCATTGGTTCAATGCTAGAGATGAATGAATAGTTTTCACAAAAGTTAGCTAAACGAGTTTTTGAGCGAGTGATTCTCCCGGTTTGTATATCATTTAGGATTTTCTCGACGGGATGATCTTTGGCAATTCTTGCTCGAACACGTGAGAGCTTTTGCTTGGGTCTTTGTTGAACATCTTCTTCATCTTGTTCTTCTTCTTGGCCTTCTTCATTGTTGACGTCGTCGTTCTATTGTCGTGGTGGAGAAGGAGGTTGTTGATGTTCGTCTTGACATATTTCCTCGTTTTCTTCATCTTGATGTGTCCCACTTGTGGATGCTTCCGTGTCGATTCTTGGTTCACCTTGTCGTGAAGTAGAAGCTTCCACTTGGACGGATGAAGTACTCTCCTTCACCTCCGTTGGACGAATTTTGCCAATGGACAAGTCTTGAATTGCTTCTGAAGGGTCTTTGTCTCCTACATAAATTGGCAATTGCTCTACTTGCGAGCCATTAGATTCATCAAACTTCACATCTACCATCTCTTCAACCTTTCGGGTGAAATTGTTGTAGACACGGTAAGTGTGAGAGTTTGATCCATAACCAAGTAGAAAACCTTCATGAGATTTAGGAGCAAACTTTGATCGATGATGCTTATCAAGAATGTAGCACTTTGAGCCGAATACTCAAAAGTATCCAACTTGAGGCTTGTTACCGGTGAGGAGCTCGTATGCCGTCTTGCCGAGTAGCTTGTGAAGATATAAGCGATTTGTTGCGTGACAAGCTGTCTCAACCGCTTCTACCCAAAAGTGCTTTGGCGTCTTGTATTCATCAAGCATCGTTCTTGCCATTTCGATGAGCGTCCGGTTCTTCCTCTCAACAACTCCATTTTGTTGAGGTGTGTACGTAGCCGAGAACTCGTGTGAAATCCCTTCTTCGTCGAGAAAGGTGTCCACATTTGCGTTCTTGAACTCCGTTCCGTTGTCACTCCGAACCTTCTTGATCTTCACATCAAACTGATTTTGGGCTTTCCTAGCGAAGTTTCTGAAGATCTTCTGGACCTGCGACTTGTCATTAAGAAAGAACACCCACGTAAATCTTGAAAAATCAGCAACTATAACTAGACCAAAAGAATTTCCACCGAGACTCTTGTAGGCGTTGGGACCAAAAAGATCCATGTGAAGTAGCTCGAGTGGCCTCCTTGTGGTCATGATGTTCTTCACGGGATGTCTTCCTCCAACCTGTTTACCTGCTTGACAAGCACTGCAAAGTCTATCCTTATCAAATATGACATCGTTAACTCCAAGGATATGATTTCCTTTAATAAGCTTGTCAAGGTTTGTCATGCCAACGTGACCTAGTCGTCTATGCCATAACCAACCTTTTGAGGATTTAGCAACAAAGCAAGTTTTAGGTTGTGCCTTTTTAGAGAAATCGACAATGTAAAGATCACCTCTACGCATACCCGTAAAGACCATTTTATGATTGTCTCGACGAAATACTTGGCAATCTACCTCAGTAAATAGGACATTCAAACCGAAATCAGCAAGTCTAGATACTGAAAGTAAGTTGTAGCCAAGAGATTCAATGAGCATGACATTTTGAATGGAACTATCATGTGAGATGGCCACCTTACCAAGGCCAACCACTTTACCCTTTGAATTATCACCAAAGGTGACATATTTTCGAGGGCCGTTGTTTTCAGCAAGCTCACGAAACATCTCTTCATCTCCGGTCATATGATCAGTGCATCCACTATCAAGAACCCATTCCTTTCCTCCTGATTCATATCCCCGAAGATTTGCCATAAGACCAAAATGTCTCATTGCATCATCAAGATCGAAGTCACTGTCATCCTCATCGTAATATTCATGTTCATCCTGATCTTGTGATTCATCATTTCCTAGAGAGGGTAATTCATTAGATAAATGATCAAAGTGGTTACTTTTATGAATTCTTATAGCTTTGAATATGATATCATTAATGATTCCAACATCTCCTTTAGCATGCTTAAGATTGGCAAGTTCAAGAAGACATTTACCAAAACTAGGATCACTAGAGTTCATCTTACTCAAGGCAATAGATTTATGGAGAATTTCATCCAAAGTTTTCAAGGAATTATTGGGAAATCGTTCCTCAAGAAATTTCCATATAGTATAGGCGCAATTTTGAGTAGGCAAACTAGCAATCAAATTTTTGGGCAATCCTCTAATGATGAGCTCAATAGTTCTAAGATTGCGAATCATGTCAATATCTTCATCTAGGGTAGGATGCAAGGGATCAATATGGGGTGCACAAGGGCTAGCAATGTACTTGTTCAAATGATATTGATTGAAGATTACAAGCATCTCATTTTTCCACTCATGAAAGTACTCTCCATCAAGAATAGGCACTCTATGCCTAAGACTCCCTCATGTAGACACATCCATCTTCCTCCAATGGTGATTAAACCAAGGCAATGGAGACCAAGGCTCTGATACCACTTGTAGGATCTAGAAGTAGATGTGTCTAGAGGGGGGTGATTAGACACATAATGCTCAAGTTGCAATTTTTAAGCTTTTTCGGTTTAAGTGGAGTTTAGGCACAATTTCAACACACATAATACATATCAACCAAGCATGCAAAGAGTATATGAGCAGCGGAATGTAAAGCATGCAACTTGCAAGAATGTAAAGAGAAGGGTTTGTAGAGATCAAACGCAATTGGAGACACGGATGTTTTTCCCGTGGTTCGGATAGGTGGTGCTATCCTACATCCACGTTGATGGAGACTTCAACCCACGAAGGGTAACGGTTGCGCGAGTCCACACAGGGCTCCACCCAAGGGTAACGGTTGCGCGAGTCCACACAGGGCTCCATCCACGAAGGGTCCACGAAGAAGCAACCACCCACAAAGGGTCCACGAAGAAGCAACCACCCACAAAGGGTCCACGAAGAAGCAACCTTGACTATCCCACCATGGCCATCGCCCACACAGGACTTGCCTCACTAGTGGTAGATCTTCACGAAGTAGGCGATCTCCTTGCCCTTACAAACTCCTTGGTTCAACTCCACAATCTTGTCGGAGGCTCCCAAGTGACACCTAGCCAATCTAGGAGACACCACTCTCCAAGAAGTAACAAATGGTGTGTAGGTAATGAACTCCTTGCTCTTGTGCTTCAAATGATAGTCTCCCCAACACTCAACTCTCTCTCATAGGATTTGAATTTGGTGGAAAGAAGATTTGAGTGGAAAGCAACTTGGGAAGGCTAGAGATCAAGATTCATATGGTAGGAATGGAATGTCTTGGTCTCAACACATGAGTAGGTGGTTCTCTCTCAGAACATATGAGTTGGAATGATATGTGTGTTCTGATGGCTCTCTCATTAAATGAGAAGGAGGTGGAGGGGTATATATAGCCTCCACACAAAATCCAACCGTTACACAGTTTTCCAATCTCGGTGGGACCAAATCAATAAACTCGGTCGGACCGAAAATGTAAACCTAGTGAGCGTTAGTGATTTTCGGTGGGACTGACATGCAACTCGGTAGGACCGATATGGTTAGGGTTTGGGCATAACGTAATCTCGGTGAGACCGATTACACAAACTCGGTGAGACCGAATTTGGTAATTAGCTAACCAGAGAGTTGGTCAGGCAAACTCGGTGGGACCGATTTGCTCTTTCGGTGAGACCGAGTGGAACTCGGTGAGACCGAAAAGTTACAAAGGGGAAACACTGAGTTTACATTGCAATCTCGGTGGGACCGATTCGCTCTTTCGGTGGGACCGAAAAGTTACGAAAGGGAAACAGAGAGTTTGCAACCCCATCTCGGTGAGACCGAGATCCCTATCGGTAGGACCGAATTGCTAGGGTTTGGCAGTGGCTAATGACAAGTGAAACTCGGTGGCGCCGGATAGGAAGAATCGGTAGGACCGAGTTTGGCTTAGGGTTTAGGTCATATGTGGATATGGGAAAGTAGTTGAGGGTTTTGGAGCATATCATTAAGCACATGAAGCAAGAGGCTCATTAAGCAACACCTCATCCCTCCTTGATAGTATTGGCTTTTCCTAAAGACTCAATGTGATCTTGGATCACTAAAATATAAAATTAAGAGTCTTGAGCTTGAAGCTTTAGCCAATCCCTTGTCCTTAGCATCTTGAAGGAGTTCCCACAACCTTTAGTTCATGCCACTCCATTGTTGAACTTATCTGAAACATGCTAGATCGAAATGTTAGTCCAACAAGAGATATGTTGTCATCAATTATCAAAACCACCTAGGGAGCACTTGTGCTTTCAAAAGACGTTTTTGAAACATCGCAGAACATATGAGATGTTCCAAGGACTGAAATTGGGATTTCAGGCTCGAGCCCACGTCAAGAGGTATAAGACCTCCGACAATTTTCTTAGCCTGCATAATAAGGGAGAAAAGCTCAATCTTGAGCTTGTGCTTAGATTGTCTGAGTACAACAATCGCTTGAATCGAGTGGGAGTTGATCTTCCAGATGAAATGGTGATGGTTCTCCGAAGTCATTACCACCAAGCTGCTAGAGCTTCGTGATGAACTATAATATATCAGGGACATATATGATGATCCTTGAGATATTCGCGATGTTTGACACCACAAAAGTAGAAATCAAGAAGGAGCATCAATTGTTGATGGTTGGTGAAACCACTAGTTTCAAGAAGGGCAAGGGCAAGAAGGGATACTTCATGAAACGGCAAATCAGCTGCTGTTCTAGTGAAGAAACCCAAAGTTGAACCCAAGCCCGAGACTAAGTGCTTCTGTAATAAGGGGAACAGTCACTGAAGCAGAACCACCCTAGATACTTGGTAGATGAGAAGGCTGGCAAGGTCGACAGAAGTATATTGGATATGCATTATAATGTGTACTTTACTAGTACTCCTAGTAGCACCAGGGTATTAGATACCGGTCCGGTTGCTAAGTGTTAGTAACTCGAAACAAAAGGCTACGGAATAAACGGAGACTAGCTAAAAGGTGAGATGACGATATGTGTTGGAAGCATTTCCAAGGTTGATCAAATATCGTACGCTCCCTCTACCATCGAGATTGGTATTAAAACCTAAATAATTGTTATTTGGTGTTTGCGTTGAGCATAGACATGATTGGATTATGTCTATCGTGATACGGTTGTTCATTTAAGGAGAATAATGGTTACTCTGTTTATTTGAATAATACCATCCCGATCGTAGTGATACACATTTTCATGCCAAAGGTATAAGATAGTAATGATAGTACCACACAAATGTGGTACTGCAATTTGAAGTCATATTGGTATAAAACGCATGAAGAAGCTCCATGTTGATGGATCTTTGGACTCACTCATTTTTGAAAGGATTGAGACATGCGAACCATGTTTGTTGGTAGATATGCATGAAGAAACTCTATACAGATGGATCGTTTGGACTCACTTGATTTTGAATCACTTGAGACATGCAAATCATACCACATGGGCAAGATGACTGAAAAGCCTCGTTTTTAGTAAGATGGAACAAGAAAGCAACTCGTTGGAAGTAATACATTTTGATGTGTGCAGTCCAATGAGTGCTGAGGCACGCAGTGGATATCGTTATATTCTTACTTCACAGATGATTTAAGTAGATACTGAGTATATTTACTTGATGAAACACAAGTCTAAATTATTGAATGGTTCAAGTAATTTCGGGGAGAAGTTGAAAGATCGTCGTGACAAGAGGATAAAATATCTATGATATGATCATAGAGATGAATATCTGAATTACGAGTTTGGCACAGAATTAAGACATTGTGGGAATTGTTTCACAACTAATACAGCTTGGAACACCATAGTGTGATGGTGTGTCCGAACATCATAACTGCACCCTATTGGATATGATGCATACCATGATGTCTCTTATCGAATTACCACGATAGTTTATGGGTTAGGCATTAGAGACGACCACATTCACTTTAAATAGGGCACCACGTAATTCCGATGAGATGACACCGTATGAACTATGGTTTAGAGAAACCTAAGCTGTCATTTCTTAAAAGTTTGGGGCAGCGACGCTTATGTGAAAAAGTTTCAGGCTGATAAGCTCGAACCCAAAGCGGATAAATGCATCTTCATGGGACACCCAAAACAGTTGGGTATACCTCCTGTCTCAGATCCGAAAGCAATAAGGGATTGTTTCTAGAATCGGGTCCTTTCTCGAGGAAAAGTTTCTCTCGAAAGAATTGAGTGGGAGGATGGTGGAGACTTGATGAGGTTATTGAACCGTCTCTTCAACTAGTGTGTGGCAGGGCATAGGGAGTTGTTCCTGTGCCACCTACACCAATTGAAGTGGAAGCTTATGATAGTGATCATGAAACTTTGGATCAAGTCACTCTCAAACCTCGTAGGATGACAAGGATGCGTACTACTTCAGAGTGGTACGTAATCCTGTCTTGGAAGTCATGTTGCTAGACAACAATGAACCTACGAGCTATGGAGAAGCGATGGTGGGCCCGGATTCCGATAAATGGCTTGAGGCCATAAAATCCGAGAGAGGATCCATATATGAAAACAAAGTGTAGACTTTGGCGGAACGGCTCGATGGTCGTAAGGCTGTTGAGTACAGATGGATTTTTAAAAGGAAGACGGACAATGATGGCAAGTATCACCATTAAGAAAGCTCGACTTGTCATTAAGATGTTTTCCGACAAGTTCAAGGAGTTGACTACGATGAGACTTTCTCACTCGTAGCGATGCTAAGAGTCTGTTGGAATTATATTAGCAATTACTGCATTATTTATGAAACCTTGCAGATAGGATGTCAAAACATTGTTTCCTCGACGATTTTTGAGGAAAGGTTGTATGTGATACAACCGGAAGGTTTTGTCAATCCTGAAAGATGCTAACAAGTATGCAAAGCTCCAGCAATCCTTCTAAGGACTGGAGTAAGCATCTCAGAGTTGGAATGTATGCTTTGATGAGATGATCAAAGTTTTGGGTGTATACAAAGTTTATGAGAAACTTGTATTTCCAAAGAAGTGAGTGGGATCACTATAGAATTTCTGATGAGTATATGTTGTTAACATATTGTTAATCGAAAATGTTGTAGAATTTCTGGAAAGCATGCAGAGTTATTTGAAAAGTGTTTTTCAATGGAAAGCCTGGATTAAGCTACTTGAACATTGAGCATCAAGATCTATAAGGATAGATCAAAACGCTTAATGGTACTTTCAAATGAGCACATACCTTGACATGATCTTGAAGGTGTTCAAGATGGATCAGTCAAAGAAGGAGTTCTTGCCTGAGTTGTAAGGTATGAAGTTAAGACTTAAAGCTCGACCACGGCAGAAGAAAGAGGAAGGACGAAGGTCGTCCCCTATGCTTTTGTCATAGGCTCTCTACAGTATGCTATGCTATGTGCCGCACCTGAAGTGTGCCTTGCCATGAGTCAGTCAAGGGGTACAAGAGTGATCCAAGAATGGATCACAGGACAGCGGTCAAAGTTATCCTTAATAACTAGTGGACTAAGGAATTTTCTCGATTATGGAGGTGGTAAAAGAGTTCGTCGTAAAGGGTTACGCCGATGCAAACTTTGACACTAATCCAGATTATTCTGAGTAGTAAACTGGATTCGTATAGTAGAACAGTTATTTGGAATAGATCCAAATAGAACGTGGTAGCTGCATCTAGGAGATGACATAGAGATTTGTAAAGCACACACGGATCTGAAAGATTCAGACCCGTTGACCATAACATCTCTCACAAGCATAACATGATCAAACCCAGAACTCATCGAGTGTTAATCACATGGTAATGTGAACTAGATTATTGACTCTAGTAAACTCTTTGGGTGTTAGTCACATGGGGATGTGACCTTGAGTGTTAATCACATATCGATGTGAACTGGATTATTGACTCTAGTGCAAGTGGGAGACTGTTGGAAATATGCCCTAGAGGCAATAATAAATTGATTATTATTATATTTCCTTGTTCATGATAATCGTTTATTATCCATGCTAGAATTGTATTGATGGGAAACTCAGATACATGTGTGGATACATAGACAACACCATGTCCTAGTAAGCCTCTAGTTGACTAGCTCGTTGATCAATAGATGGTTACGGTTTCCTGACCATGGACATTGGATGTCATTGATAACGGGATCACATCATTAGGAGAATGATCTGATGGACAAGACCCAATCCTAAGCCTAGCACAAGATCATGTAGTTCGTATGCTAAAGCTTTTCTAATGTCAAGTATCATTTCCTTAGACCATGAGATTGTGCAACTCCCGGATACCGTAGGAGTGCTTTGGGTGTGCCAAACGTCACAACGTAACTGGGTGGCTATAAAGGTACACTACAGGTATCTCCGAAAGTGTCTGTTGGGTTGGCACGAATCGAGACTGGGATTTGTCACTCCGTGTTAAACGGAGGTATCTCTGGGCCCACTCGGTAGGACATCATCATAATGTGCACAATATGATCAAGGAGTTGATCACGGGATGATGTGTTACGAACGAGTAAAGAGACTTGCCGGTAACGAGATTGAACAAGGTATCGGGATACCGACGATCGAATCTCGGGCAAGTATCGTACCGCTAGACAAAGGGAATTGTATACGGGATTGATTAAGTCCTTGACATCGTGGTTCATCCGATGAGATCATCGTGGAACATGTGGGAGCCAACATGGGTATCCAGATCCCGCTGTTGGTTATTGACCGTAGAACGTCTCGGTCATGTCTGCATGGTTCCCGAACCCGTAGGGTCTACACACTTAAGGTTCGATGACGCTAGGGTTATAAAGGAAGTTTGTATGTGGTTACCGAATGTTGTTCGGAGTCCCGGATGAGATCCCCGGACATCGCGAGGAGTTCCGGAATGGTCCGAAGGTAAAGATTTATATATGGGAAGTCCTGTTTTGGTCACCGGAAAAGTTTCGGGTTTTATCGGTAACGTACCGGGACCACCAGGAGGGTCCCGGGGGTCCACCAAATGGGGCCACCGGCCCCGGAGGGCTGCATGGGCCAAGTGTGGGAGGGGACCACCCCAGGTGGGCTGGTGCGCCCCCTCACAAGGGCCCAAGGCGCCTAAGGGGAGGAGGGGGGCAAACCCTAAGGGCAGATGGGCCTTAGGGCCCATGCCTGGTGCGCCTCCCTCTCCCCTCCACCTGGCCGCCACCCCTAGGGAGGGAACCGCAGGTGGGGCGCAGCCCCTCCCCTCCCCCTATATATACTTGAGGTTTGGGCTGCCCAAGACACACGAGTTTCTCTCCTTCTTGGCGCAACCCTACCCCTCTCTTTCTACTCATATCTCGCGGTGCTTGGCGAAGCCCTGCTGGATCACCACGCTCCTCCACCACCACCACGCCGTTGTGCTACTGCTGGATGGAGTCTTTCTCAACCTCTCCCTCTCTCCTTGCTGGATCAAGTCATGGGAGACGTCACCGGGCTGTACGTGTGTTGAACACGGAGGTGCCGTCCGTTCGGCACTAGGATCTCCGGTGATTTGGATCACGACGAGTACGACTCCTTCAACCCCGTTCTCTTGAACGCTTCCGCTTAGCTATCTACAAGGGTATGTAGATGCACTCTCCTTCCCCTCGTTGCTGGTTTCTCCATAGATAGATCTTGGTGACACGTAGGAAAATTTTGAATTTCTGCTACGTTCCCCAACAAAGACAACATACATCTCATCAAAATATCGAACGAATACCAAATTCGCATGACTACTTATAGCAAGACTTCTCCCATGTCCTCAGGAACAAACATAACTACTCACAAACCATATTCGTGTTCATAATCAGAGGGGTATTAATATGCATAAAGGATCTGAACATATGATCTTCCACCAAATAAACAAACTAGCATCAACTACAAGGAGTAATCAACACTACTAGCAACTCACAGGTACCAATCTGAGGTTTTGAGACAAAGATTGGATACAAGAGATGAACTAGGGTCTGGGAGGAGATGGTGTTGGTGAAGATGTTGATGGAGATTGACCCTCTTCCGATGAGAGGATCGATGGTGATGACGACGATGATGATTTCCCCCTCCGGAGGGATGTTTCCCCGGCAGAATAGCTCCGCCGGAGCCCTAGATTGGTTCCGCCTCATGGCGGCGGTGTTTCGTCCCGCAAGCTTGCTTATGATTTTTTCCAGGGTGAAAGACTTCGTATAGCCAAAGATGGGCACCGGAGGCCTGCCATGGGGCCCACGAGGCAGGGGGCGCGCCCAGGGAGATAGTGCGCGTCCCCCACCCTCGTGGATGGTGGGTGGCCCCCCTCTGGTGCTTTATTCGCCCAATATTTTTTATATATTCCAAAACTGACTTTCGTGGAGTTTCATGACTTTTGGAGTTGTGTAGAATAGGCCTCTAATATTTGCTCCTTTTCCAGCCCAGAATTTCAGCTGCCGGCATTCTCCCTTTTCATGTAAACCTTGTAAAATAATAGAGAATAGGCATAAGTATTGTGACATAATGTGTAATAACAACCCATAATGCAATAAATATCGATATAAAAGCATGATGCAAAATGGACGTATCAGGCGGCATACCTGGCGGAGCGAAGGGGTGTTGTCGGTGCTGCATGGCGGACGGGAAGGGCCGGCAACGTCATCGGTGCTACGTCGACGGGCGACGGACGCTGAGGAAGAAGATCTGCCGTTGCAGGGGCCGCCTTGCTCGTGCAGCGACCTCCACAATGCGATGCAGAGGGCCACCTCCTCCACGTCGATGTTCAACCTCTCGGATTCTCAATCGGATCTGCCACTGGTTCCGTTGCCGGCCATCGGATCGGAGGGAGGGGATCGGAAGTGGAGTGGACGGAGACGGGAATGAAGGGATTTCGATTAACCGTTGTCTAGGATTTTCCAGATGTGGGGATATTTGTGGGGTCGGGGTGGGCCAGGCTGACGTAGCAGATGCGCCCGGGCGCCCGCATATCCGCATCATATTTGGGCTGGATATGAGGGGTTCTGGTCAGCCCGGGCGTTTGAGGCCCGTTTGAGAGGGAGGAGGGCGTCTGGGTCAAAAAATCATTATTGGTCAGTGACCAGATGGGCCGCCCGGACATTTGAGGTCGTTTCGGGGGTACCTGGTTATAGATGCTGTAACGTGTGCATACCTCGGTTAAGCACATTTTTGGAAGAAAAAACATGTGTACTGAATATCCACTAATTTCCCACCACACTAAGAATCATCAGTTCTTTTACTTACATAAAATACTACTAGTAGTACATTACGAGAATGAATTTCTTGCACTTAAATGGAGGGTCCAAACCGAATTATTTTTCACTAAATGTCTAAAGGATATTCATTTTGTATGGATAGGAAAAATAATTACTCTAGAATCATTTAATTGAGTTTTCTTTTGCGAATCAATATTGTGTTTCCAATTGGGGTTGCTACGTGTGCAGAACATACATGCACAAGCTTGCCCATGGGATGGATGTGCTCTCCCTTTGGCACACATCACTTGGTTGAACTAGCAACCCAATAAACAAAGCAATATTATTTCAAGAAATTTCTGATGACCCTAACTAATGGCCATTATTATCTTTAGTGGAGTTATGCAAGCCACAAGGTGAGACACAACGCCTAGGGATCTGTCCACCACCAATGGTCAATCACCTGTAGGAATGGATCACATTTGGCCTCTAAACAAGCAACTTGGAGCTTCATCCTCATGCTCATTCTTTGGAAGGGGACACGAGGACTGCAAATGCCTTTCTGAATATTCGTAATTGGTCTTGTACCTATTTACAACCCCAAACCCCACTGAAAAGAAAAACGACTGTATAAATGATCACGAATACGTAGAAACAGTCGTCACTTCATTTTCTTCCTCTGTTCTAAAATGATCCAACTTCACTTTGTATTTATATAATCTTGCAGGTTGCAATGTCAGACCTCGCGACCTACTAATAGCAAGGCGATGAGAATTTCTGAAGGAACCTAATCATCTCCCGCGCTTTCTCTGGCCATCTCATTTGTACTCATCATGAGGCCTGTCTGACTTGATTCCGATCTCAGCCGCGCCTGCCTGCGCCCAGCCGGCGAGTAGAGCCGGAAGAGGTCGCGTGCGGAGAAGACCGAGAGGAGGGCCATGCCGAGGGCGGCCGCGAGGCCGCAAACCATGCCGAAGGCACCCTGCACGCAGAAGCGGGTGTAGATGTTGCAGAGCCTGCTCCACTGCAGGGGCTCTACGCCCGTCAGCGCCACGAAGCACGCTTGCAGCGCCGCGATGGCGCTCGCGAACACCACGTACGCACACCCCTGCAAAGTTGAATTATACATGTGTCAAACAACACACACTTCCTTCCCTAAAAAGAAAATACACTTCCTTTTTTTTACAACTCCATTTTAAGTGCCAAAAAAGTCACACCACGCCTAGTTGCCGGTTCGATGTTTATTTCTATTTTGTTTTTTTAGAAAACTTTATATTCACCATCAATCACGATAGTGCAACGAATAATAAAACAATAAAAATCACATCCAGATCCGTAGACCACCTAGCGACGACTATAAGCCCTGATGCAAGCCCACCATTGCCCCTTCTTCACTGGAGCCGAGCAAAATTTGTTGTAGTAGACAGTCAGGAAGGCGTCGTGCTAAAGCCCTATAGCACAAGCGCACAAAAACAGCAACCGCCGTCATTGAAGAGAAGTTTAGATTGGAAGGATTCAACCGGTAGACACACGAACAACTACCGGATCCACGTGGGTCCGCCGAAGATAAACGCCGACCGAATCTCGTGAAATCCACCAGATTCAAATCTCCGGTTTGATGTTTATTTCTTAAATTCGTTTGGAGTACTAAACACAAGTATTGTTGATCTTTATCAAAATTTAAAGCTGGCCATACATCTTGTAATTAATCTTGCACTTGTTACCCTCCTAATTGCATAATTGCTCACATAACATTTTATAAAATAATTACCTTCACACCATGTTTCGATTCCATCATGTTTTCTCGGTTGCATATGCATGTCAATATCTACACCCCATGCATTCTTAACAGAGTGGGTTGTAATGTATTTCAATGGGATTTTTGTACGAAATTGATAACTTCTTACGTCTTGGAAGAAGCACTAGTTGCTACCCACCATGACCATCGTGAATGTAGTGCACGAAGCACATGCATACGTGACAACTCGCCTCATCGTCTACGCATGGCGGTGTGCCGGTCCAGGGACCTCGTCTTCATCACGCTCCTACCTGTCGTCATCGAGGTTGGGGGCGGCATTTTCAAGTGGAGGGATGCCCAATAGGTCGTGACCCGTCTCGATAAATATCACCATGTTCATGTTGAATGAGCACCCTCTACGCGCTCCCTCTTCCCCGCCAAGTCTGTCTGCTTCCCCTTATAATGAAGCGCCAGACGCAGGAGAGAGGGCTCAACTCATAGCCACACTGCGAGTCGAACTTGATGGCGTCTGTTTTCGTATTCTAATCCGACCAGTCATCGACGGCGGAATCCTCCTTCGTGGCCTCCTCCGTCCTCCTGGGCGATGAGGTTGACCTCCTTCTCTGCCGCCGCCTCGTTCCACTCTTTCTCCTTGAAAGTGGCACGCAACTCGGACAAGGAAGCGGCATGGGGATGATGAGAGGGAAATGGAGGTTGTGGGCTGCAGGGTAAGAGCTATTCAGCCATCGATACGGGAACTGGAGCTTCTGAGCTCTAAGTCCATGGCGACAGTCTTTTTATAGCCGTGGACGGCGGGTCGCCCGAAAAGAATGGCGGATGGCGGGAAAATATGGTTGAAAACGTAACACTAATGGACATGGGCAGTCTGTGGTGCCATGGCATCTTCTGCAGTCCGTGACATTGGCAGGATGAAGAGATGGGTCATGCGGGAGGACGAGGAGGGAGCTGAAACTACCCTCAAGCATGATCAGTTGACGGATGGAGGCCGCTCCATTCCAACGCCCTATCCTCCAAATACGAAGTCTTGTGGGTGGTATTTTTTTTAAAGGAGGCAAAAGATTTGCCTCACATATTAATTAAGAGAGAAGAAAGAGTTTGAGGGATTACAACATCGCCTTACAAAGGGACTACTCTCCCGGCATGATTGAATTTAACTTCTTAGCACCGGTGGCGATCCAAAGTGTCGCCTCCTCTTTGATGAGGGCTAGAATTACAAATCGCGGGTGGTATATGGAGCATGCTACAAAAGGCGACCGAGAACGGGACGACAGCTCTGGTAGTTGCCCTTAATTTATATTGATGATTATTTTGCCGATTGGGCCAACATGACTAGTCTACTGAAGTTGCTCTCAATGTATTTTGCTGTTGCCGTTGGCAGTGCGGCCATCAGTCCATCAAGATTCTTGTTACGCGTCGGGAGTTAAGTTTGAGGAACGACCCCGTTACGGTTGCAACCGCATGAGTTATGAACCTTTATCTCCATCAAACGATGTACTGTAGTACGGAATTATATATGGCGACTCAGCGACACATGTTCAGTGCCGACATGACGTGCCGGATTATTATCTTCTAAGACGTGAGCTTCACAGGGAAACAGTTCAGTAGGCGTGATTCATCAGAAATCGAAAAACCATGTCCCAAGGATAGGATAGAATTAGGAACTTGAAAGCAAGGCTGTCTCGGCTCAGTTCACTTTCCTAACCGATAAAAGGAAATGTACTAGAGGAAATGCGGCGGGAATGGAACGGCGGTCGACAGGGAAAACGAAGGAGGCGAGGCCTTAATTGGCTATAAGGCTCGGCTGTCCGATCAAAAACGGCTCGGCTGTCCGATCAAAAACGACAGCCGGAAAAATCCACACCCGCCATTACCGTCCTCCCGCTGCTGCTACCTAGCCGTGGCGAAAAGCGACCGCGCAGTGCCCACGCGCGACGCGCGCACCCGCGCGTCGCTGTAGCCGGCGGCTCACGATGATTCCACTGGATGCGTATTAATGGGAAACGGTTGGGCGCCGAGCGCGCGCACGCGTCCGGCCTGTTTCCTCCTTCCTTCCTGCGCTCACCACGACTCTCCGGTGATCCGGTCTAGCTAACTAGTTGATGAAGCTACAGGTTGCCGCTGTGTGTTTCGCGGAAGCAAAATCAATTCGGCGGGGATTAATCGGTTGGTTGGTTTGGTTACCTTGTCGAGGAGGAAACACGCCCACGCGACCGCCCTGGCGCAGCCCCGGCCGTCGTCGCCGCCGGCGAAGCGGCCGCCGGAGCAGAGCCGCTTGAGGAGCCGCGCCGCGTGGTACCCCGCGGCCACGGCCGCCGCCACGATCAGCACCCTGGTTGGCACACACGGCGAGCATCCGATCAGGATCGTTGTGAAAGCTTAGTCGTACATCTGTGACCGAACATGGACGTACCAGAGGGCCTCGACGTCCTTGGGCACGGCCTTCTTCCGGACGAAGAGCACCGTCTTGGTCTGCGCGCTCAGGCCCAGGAGCAGCGCCGACGCCGCCGCCGCCGCCGCGCACGCGCCCCGGAGGAGGCTCTCCGCCCTGCCCGACGCCACCGCCGCCTGCAGCCTCGCCACCGCGCCCATGTCGCCCGGCTCGCACGGCCTCGCTGCGGAGCGCGGTGGCGGAGCCGAGCTGCCTGGCCAACGGTTTGAGGAGAGCTTTGTGGAGCCGGAGGCGTACGATCGCGGAGTAGTGGGCGTTGGTCCCGCGCGCGCGCGGAGAGCGTTGGGCCAGCGCGCGTACTTATATCACGGATGCATTCGGTTCCCATCAATGGGGCTGTGGCGGTGCAAAACACTTGAAAGTACGTGAGCGTTGTGGATTTAAAATTCTCACCAAATCGTGTTGAATTTCATGGGCTTCGCTATAACTTACACGTATACTTATGGCCCATGGGCAGCTTTATAAAATTTCATGGCTTAGACTGCCGAGGTGCTAAGTACATTAAATAATTTAACAACTCTACTCTCCAATGTATAGGTGCTTAGCTTAGACCTTAGCTTAGACCTCCCCAAACGCAAAGGTGCTTAGATGAGGTGCTAAGCATATTAAATGCCTTAGCAACTCAAGTCTACAATGTAAAGGTGCTAAGCTTTATGCATTTAATTCGTTGTAGACTCAGAATTGTGCTTCCACCTAGGTACACGTGCTTAGCGTCATTTCTTTCTGGGGTCACCATACTACTCTTTTTCTTCTTAACTAGCATGCCACATCATATTTTTTGCTTAGTTGGCAACCTTAGCACCTGTACAAGATGGAGCATTGGGAGGGGCCTTATGATTGCTAAGTTTGCTTCATTTAATGATTTAGTAACTAAACCTCTTCATGTATTGGTGAGCTTTCTTCCTTTAAATGTTTTGTCTAGGTTCACGCGCTTAGCATTGTTTTTTTCTGGGGTCACCACACTCATCTCTCTCCTCTTAAATAACTTGCCACATCAGATTTTTTGCCTACATAAAAGGTTTAGCACCTGTACAAGATGGAGCATTGGGAGAGGCCCTAGAGAATGTCCAACAAATTGTGAGCTTGATTATGGGTACTAGTGTCTTTGTCATCAGCCAATAATGCACCACATGATTACTCTAAGGGATCACGTGTATCTTAAGTTGAGCTATAGGCAGAAAAAAAACATAGTACCTCCGTTTGAAATTACTTGAAAAACTGTTGTTTCAGCGTCAAGTAATGCCGGATGGAGGTAGTATATCTTTTCATCAAGAGTTTATACTTGGCTTGTTGGCATATGAGCATACAAGTGAGCTCTCCCGACTCTTTTATTCTCTGCCACGTCATAACATATTCTGCATGGTAAATTTTGCTATTGATACCGCCGCCAACAGTATTGAAAATGATTTTCAGTTTTGTTAAAGCACATCTAGATGTGTTATAAGTATTGCACATCTAAGTCCCATGTCATTGATCTTATGTTGAGATTCGTGTAGATATTTTCTTTTTCTTTTTTCTCTTTTTCTCTATGCTTAATTCACTCACTTAGATGTGCAATAACTAAAGCACATCTAGATGTGCCCTAGACACACCCAATGATTTTATGCCATCTTGATCCTATATGGGATTGTCCTACGGCTCTTTTATATCGTGATCTCACAGATCTAGAGGCACGGTTTGATTGCGATTGGCAGATTTTCAGACAGCAAACCGAAGAAAGACAGACGGAAAAACTGGAAGCTAGAATTCATGAGCATCGAATAATAAACTCAAAACTAACAAGGTAGGACAAGTTCGCCGTGTTGTCCATCGTCGCACGGCGGCATCGGCGATCCAACCATGGCGCGGTCCTCTACCCAAGGTATGTCTTTCCAAACTTTTCGATTATTTTGAAGCGGGTGCTTGGAAGATGGTCGAGAGAAAGAAAAAAGAAACGGCCGGCGGCGGCGGCCAGCCGGCCGGCTGAGATCCGCCACGCGCGCCTCCAGCGTTTGAATTCCCTGATCGGCGCTGGTGGACCAGATGCGGCTGAGGCGAATTGGGCCCGGTCTATGAAGAGGAAGGAAGCCCAGCTTAGGACGAATCAGAGTGGGTCGGGGATAACTGGGTATGAGGCCCAGGTTATCACGGACTCCACATCGGTTCGGTGCTACGGCCCGTGCATGCTCCAGATCGTGAATCGATCGCAAGACTGTTCAGCGCCGCCTCCTAGGGTTACACGGCGTTGTGCGGTGCTAGGCTTCGCGGCGTGCGGTGCAGGACGCGCAGCACGCATCCCCCCCCCTCGCGGCAATGGCTAGTCGAGGTGGTGTTGCTATGACTGGGCAGAAAACGCAGGTTGTTGCCGGGAATGCGCCGACAGGGGCGAGGTGGTGGTGCTCCGCCGGTTCAGAAGTCCAAGATGGCTGTCGGGCGGGGCGCGGCAACGGACTTAGGCCGCCGCAGCCCGGTGTGGTCGGCATTGCTCCTTGCAAGCAGGCACCGGTGCTTGTGCAGCAACCGTGGGCGGCACCTGGACAGCAGCCATGGGCGGCGCCGCCGCCCCACTATGTGGCTAGGCCGCCTCAACAACGTGTCATGCGGTGCAGACTCAAGTACTGCCTCAACATGTGCATGTGGGTGATGGAGGTGCGGATGTTGCTCGTGTACCGGTTAACCGCGGCGGTATTGGACAACCTCAGGGACAATGGGGTGACGATGGTTACAATGCCTATGGGGATGGCCGTCATCGTGGTTCGTCGTCGGCGGGCGGCGGGCGCGGATATGCATGGCAAAGTGATGGTTCAGCTGAAAGACCGTTCTACGGCCCCACGGGTGGTTTTGTTGAGGGGGCATCTGGCCCAGATTACCAGCAGTGAGGTGGATACCGAGGTCATCGTGGTGGTCGCGGTGGTAGGAACGACTATCACCAACCTCCTCTGTCTGTTGTGGTGGAGCCGACGATATCCTCAGAGGTGGTTGCTATCGGTCAGATGCCGGATGTGTCTGGTCAGGCTATGGAGGTGGTGACGGCGTTGGCCAATGCTGAGGTGCCTGAGACTGATACCTTGGTGTCGGATGCTGCCAGTGCCGCCGACAAGACAGATGCGGATAGAGCCTCTAAGTGGGCTCGTAAAAAGGAGAAGATGTTGTGCTATCGCTGTGGTGAGAGGGGCCACTTTATAGCTGAATGTGTGACTGAGCTTTGTGATACCTGCCTCAAGCCTGTGCATGACATGGGGGAGTGCCCAATTCTGCGTGATCAGCTGCCGAGCATCACCATTTATGGAGTTTATTGTGCTGAGCTGATGTTTTTTGAGTCTCCTAGTGCGAGGGAGATACCTGAGGAACCCCAGAGCACGACCACGGGGGTTGTCAAAGTCACGAAAGGTGATGTGTCTGAGGCACAGATTATGCACAGGCTCAGTGAGCTAGCTCCAGGTAATTTTCAGTGGGAGCTTACTCGTCTCGAGGCCAATACGTATAAGGTTGACTTCCCTACAACAGAGGATTTGGAGCGTCTTCTAAGTTTTGGGCTGTGCAGAGTACCTGGCACAGAGTGCATCCTTGAGTTCCATGAGTGGAAGAAGGTCGAGCCACAGGGCAAGCCTCTCACTCAGGTCTGATTACGTTTCTCAGGGGCTCCATCAAAGCCGCTTCAGGATGCTCGGGTTGCTGCTAGCTTGGGGATTTTGGTCGGGAAAACCGAGAGGGTGGACATGGCTTTCACCCCAGCTCACGGGGGTGGCCTGACTGCTGGTGAGTGTCCTAGACATTGTGTTTGTGCCTGACATGGTCAAGTGGACTTATAGGGGCCAGGTATTTAACCTAGAGATTGAGTTTGAGGATACAGATCTCTTTGCTGAGGCTCTGGCAGGGACGGATGTGGATATGCATGATAAGGATGATGGATCCGGAAATATGGATGCACGAGGGGAGGAGGTTGGGCGTGAGTCGTCCAATGGCCCGGGTTCCACTTCGCAGACGCCCGGGACTGGGGCCGCTTCTTCAGTTACAATGCCGATGAGAACTCTGAGATTCGATTCGTTTGAGCCAGTTTTTGCTCCTCCTAGGTTGTGGAGTGATCGAGTTGAGTCTGAGGACGTGCTAGAACGCACGCTCCCTCCTCTAGACTTCGCAGCGGCTGTTGGCTATAGCGAGGGGTGCCTGGAGGCGTCGGTTACTCAGATGACTGCGGTCGAGCGGGGGGGAGGATCATGGGCAGGTGGCCCCTCTTTCTCTCCCTCCTTCTGATGGTTCGCCGCGGATGAGGACCGCGGCGGAGGTGTCTGCGTTGCCGACCGGTGACATGACCAGTATGGGCAGGGGACCCGGGCAGGTGGCCTCGGTTCCCTCCCCTCCCGCGGTGGTCGGGGCAGCCGTGCCGGTGGCGACCTTGGGACCCGGTAGCCGGCCGTCACCTGCTCAGCTGCAGGGGCGGCTCCAGCCGACGCCGACCAAGGTGGTCACGTCACCCCCTTGCCTGAGGGCAGGGTCGGGTGGGGTGCGGGGGTAGGTGACCCCCGTGCTCACTTCCCCTTGCTCGCTTGTGGGCGGGACGTCGACTGTGCTGGCCGTGTGTGGAGGGGAGTGTGGGCAGGTGGCCCAGCACTCTCTTCCCTCGGGCTCGCCGGGGACGTTGGCATCCCCGCCGATTCTTACGGTGTATCTTCGTGCCTCTCCGGGTGTTGCAGCCTGGCCGTGTGTTGGGGGGGTGGAGGCCTTACCCCAACCAGGGCCACTCAGGAGGAGGTCATCGCTTTTGGAGGCATTCCGGATCCTATTTCTGAGGGGCGACGGTTGAGCTGCCGTCTCCAGGACCAGCCGGATGTTGATGACATGCAGCTGAGGTGCGCCAAGCGGGCGGCCAAGCTTCGTGATATTGAGATCACTACCGGTATGTCAGTTAACACTTACAATTCCATTCTGCATTTTTCTAATGATGAGATTATTCATAATGCAAATCAGTTAGGAATTTCACTAGGTAGTGATGATAGTGAAATCTCTAAATCCGTTAATGATATCCTGGATCTTGAAGCGGAACGCGCTTTAGAACTGATTCGCAACCTAGCAGAGGTAAAACCTATGAATGATTCAGACATTGATGCTTTAGGAGTTAGCGTGCTAGACACTTTCTGTGCAGATATTGCCCCATCCCTCCCTGAGACAGAGGAGGATGACGATTCCATACCCCTAGGGGATATTGCACCCTCGAGGATCGGAGTGTTAGGTCCATGGAGTCCGGTTGTGAGGACCGGATGGAGGACCAAAACAAGCCTAAACGTAAGATCTATCCAGCTTCGGTGGTGCGTAGAAGCGCTAGGAACCGTACGACCAAAAAAATTCATGATAAATTATGAGAGGAATTTTTGGGAATAGCAGAGGTATGAAAGACTTGGCTAAAAGAAGATTTCTAGCGAATGCTTCTATCGAACATAGATTGGACTTTATCGCCCTGTCTGAAACGGGAAGGGGTAATTTCTCACCACGGTTCCTAACTACTTTATCGGGAGGTATCGATTTTGATTGGCACTGCCTTCCCCCGAGAGGAAGATCAGGTGGGATCTTACTTGGGGTTAGATGCGAGATGTTGGAAGTCCGAAGTGTGGTGATGGGATATTTCGTCGTCAAGTTTCGGGTTAGACCAAAAGCTGATGGGTTTAATTGGGCATTGGTGGCGGTATACATGGCCGCGCAGCCAGAACTCAAACCAGATTTCTTGGTGGATCTTGTCCGTATATTGTGGTTCTGAGCAGCTTCCAATCTTAGTTAGAGGTGACTTCAATATTATTAGAAGGAGAGAGGAAAAGAACAATGATAATTTTGACGGCAGGTGGTCTTTTATGTTTAATACCATTATAGAAATCTTGGATTTGAGAGAGATAGAGCTTCCGGGTAGAAAATTTTCATGGGCTAATACTTTGCCAACTCCTATGTTTGAAAAGCTCGATCGTGTCCTCGCGAGTGTTGACTGGGAGCAGAAGTTCCCTCTGGTAATAGTCCAGGCGTTATCGCGCGGAATTTCAGACCACACCCCTCTATTGGTTGACTCAGGTGGGGCAACACATGTGGGGAATAAAAATACATTCTCTTTTGAATTAGCGTGGTTCGAAAGAGAAGGTTTCTTCGAGCTAATAGCCAGGGAATGGGCTAAAGATGTGATAGGAAAGACTTCTGTTGAGAGATGGCAGAATAAGATCAGACACTTGAGAAGTTTCTTACGTGGGTGGGCCAAGCATCTCAGTGGGATATATAAGGTTGAAAAGGAAAGGCTCCTTACTCTTATTCATGCCTTAGATGTAAAAGCCGAATCCACAATCCTAGAAAACCGTGGAGCTTCATGCCAAAGTAGACGCGGAGATGCTATTGAAAGAACTCCTGCGAGAGGAGGAATTGAAGTGGGCATTGCAGGCCAAGGTCCGCAAAGTTGTCCAACGGAACGCCAACACTCAATTTTTTCATATGATCGCCAATGGCAAGCATAGAAAGAAAAGAATATTTCAGCTTGAGCAAGACGAGGGGACGATTTTAGGACATGAAAACCTAAAATTATACATAACCAATTACTACAAGCAGTTTTTTGGGACTCCGGAGGATAATTTCGTGTCCCTGGATGAGTCGAGGATTGTGGATGTTCCTCAACTTGCCGCAGATGAAAATGATCTTTTGACTGCCCCATTTTCGGAGAAAGCGGTGTTTGAAGCTATTTCGCAGATGAAGAATAATAAAGTGTTGGAAATATGCCCTAGAGGCAATAATAAAATGGTTATTATTATATTTCTTTGTTCATGATAATTGTCTATTGTTCATGCTATAATTGTGTTATCCGGAAATCATAATACATGTGTGAATAGATAGACCACAACACGTCCCTAGTGAGCCTCTAGTTGACTAGCTCGTTGATCAAAGGATAGTCATGGTTTCCTGACTATGGACATTGAATGTCATTGATAACGGGATCACATCATTAGGAGAATGATGTGATGGACAAGACCCAATCCTAAGCATAGCTCAAAGATCGTGTAGTTCGTTTGCTGTAGCTTTTCCGAATGTCAAGTATCATTTCCTTAGACCATGAGATTGTGCAACTCGGATACCGTAGGAGTGCCTTGGGTGTGCCAAACGTCACAACGTAACTGGGTGACTATAAAGGTACACTACAGGTATCTCCGAAAGTGTCTGTTGGGTTGGCACGAATCGAGACTGGGATTTGTCACTCCGTATGACGGAGAGGTATCTCTGGGCCCACTCGGTAATGCATCATCATAATGAGCTCAATGTGACCAAGTGGTTGATCACGGGATCATGCATTACGGCACGAGTAAAGTGACTTGCCGGTAATGAGATTGAACGAGGTATTGGGATACCGACGATCGAGTCTCGGGCAAGTAACGTACCGATTGACAAAGGGAATTGTATATGGATTGATTGAATCCTCGACATCGTGGTTCATCCGATGAGATCATCGTGGAGCATGTGGGAGCCAACATGGGTATCCAGATCCCGCTTTTGGTTATTGACCGGAGAGTCGTCTCGGTCATGTCTGCATGTCTCCCGAACCCGTAGGGTCTACACACTTAAGGTTCGGTGACGCTAGGGTTGTAGAGATATTAGTATGCAGTAACCCGAAAGTTGTTCGGAGTCCCGGATGAGATCCCGGACATCACGAGGAGTTTCGGAATGGTCCGGAGGTAAAGATTTATATATAGGAAGTCCGGTTTCGGCCATCGGGAAGGTTTGGGGGGTCACCGGTATTGTACCGGGACCACCGGAAGGGTCCCGGGGTCCACCGGGTGGGGCCACCTATCCCGGAGGGCCCCATGGGCTGAATTGGGAGGGGGACCAGCCCCTAGTGGGCTGGTGCGCCCCCCTTGGGCCTCCCCTGCGCCTAGGGTTGGGAAACCCTAGGGGTGGGGGCGCCCCCCACTTGGCTTGGGGGGAAGCCACCCCTTGGCTGCCGCCCCCTTGGAGATCCATCTCCCTAGGGCCGGCGCCCCCCCAAGGCCCCTATATAAAGAAGGGGGGAGGAAGGGCAGCCGCACCCCTTGCTCTTGGCGCCTCCCTCTCCCTCCGTAACACCTCTCCTCCCCGCTTACTGCTTGGCGAAGCCCTGCTGGAGTACCACGCTCCTCCACCACCACCACGCCATCATGTTGCTGCTGGATGGAGTCTTCCCCAACCTCTCCTTCTCCCCTTGCTAGATCAAGGCGTAGGAGACGTCACCGGGCTGTACGTGTGTTGAACACGGAGGTGCCGTCCGTTCGGCACTAGGATCATCGGTGATTTGAATCACGATGAGTACGACTCCATCAACCCTGTTCACTTGAACGCTTCCGCGTAGCAATCTACAAGGGTATGTAGATGCACTCTCCTTCCCCTCGTTGCTGGTTTCTCCATAGATAGATCTTGGTGACACGTAGGAAAATTTTGAATTTCTGCTACGTTCCCCAACAGTGGCATCATGAGCTAGGTCTATGCGTAGTTTCTATGCACGAGTAGAACACAAAGTAGTTGTGGGCGTTGATTTTGTTCAATATGCTTACCGTTACTAGTCCTATCTTGATTCGGCGGCATTGTGGGATGAAGCGGCCCGGACCGACCTTACACGTACTCTTACGTGAGACTGGTTCCACCGACTGACATGCACTAGTTGCATAAGGTGGCTAGCGGGTGTCTGTCTCTCCCACTTCAGTCGGATCGGATTCAATGAAAAGGATCCTTATGAAGGGTAAATAGCAATTGGCATATCACGTTGTGGTTTTTGCGTAGGTAAGAAATGTTCTTGCTAGAAACCCATAGCAGCCACGTAAAACATGCAAACAACAATTAGAGGACGTCTAACTTGTTTTTGCAGGGTATGCTATGTGATGTGATATGGCCAAAGGATGTGATGAATGATATATGTGATGTATGAGATGATCATGTTCTTGTAATAGGAATCACGACTTGCATGTCGATGAGTATGACAACCGGAAGGAGCCATAGGAGTTGTCTTAATTTATTTATGACCTGCGTGTCAACATAAACGTCATGTAATTACTTTACTTTATTGCTAACCGTTAGCTGTAGTAGTAGAAGTAATAAGTTGGCGAGACAACTTCATGGAGACACAATGATGGAGATCATGGTGTCATGCCGGTGATGATGATGATCATGGAGCCCCGAAGATGGAGATCAAAAGGAGCAATACGATATTGGCCATATCATGTCACTATTTGATTGCATGTGATGTTTATCATGTTTTTGCATCTTATTTGCTTAGAACGACGGTAGTAAATAAGATGATCCCTCATTAAAATTTCAAGAAAGTGTTCTCCCTAACTGTGCACCATTGCGAAAGTTCGTCGTTTCGAAGCACCACGTGATGATCGGGTGTGATAGATTCTTACGTTCGAATACAACGGGTGTTGACGAGCCTAGCATGTACAGACATGGCCTCGGAACACATGCGAAACACTTAGGTTAACTTAACGAGCCTAGCATGTACAGACATGGCCTCGGAACACAAGAGACCGAAAGGTCGAGCATGAGTCGTATGGTAGATACGATCAACATGAAGATGTTCACCGATGTTGACTAATCCGTCTCACGTGATGATCGGACACGGCCTAGTTGACTAGGATCATGTAATCACTTAGATGACTAGAGGGATGTCTATCTGAGTGGGAGTTCATAAGATGAACTTAATTATCCTGAACATAGTCAAAAGGTCTTCGCAAATTATGTCGTGGCTCGCGCTTCAGTTCTACTATTTAGATATGTTCCTAGAGAAAATTTAGTTGAAAGTTGATAGTAGCAATTATGCGGACTAGGTCCGTAAACTGAGGATTGTCCTCATTGCTTCATAGAAGGCTTATGTCCTTAATGCACCGCTCAGTGTGCTGAACCTCGAACGTCGTCTGTGGATGTTGCGAACATCTGACATACACATTTTGATAACTACGTGATAGTTCAGTTAAATGGTTTAGAATTGAGGCACCAAAGATGTAGGATCTAGAAGTAGATGTGTCTAGAGGGGGGTGATTAGACACATAATGCTCAAGTTGCAATTTTTAAGCTTTTTCGATTTAAGTGGAGTTTAGGCACAATTTCAACACACATAATACATATCAAGCAAGCATGCAAAGAGTATATGAGCAGCGGAATGTAAAGCATGCAACTTGCAAGAATGTAAAGGGAAGGGTTTGGAGAGATAAAACGCAATTGGAGACACGGATGTTTTTCCCGTGGTTCGGATAGGTGGTGCTATCCTACATCCACGTTGATGGAGACTTCAACCCATGAAGGGTAACGGTTGTGCGAGTCCACACAGGGCTCCACCCAAGGGTAACGGTTGCGCGAGTCCACACAGGGCTCCACCCACGAAGGGTCCACGAAGAAGCAACCACCCACAAAGGGTCCACGAAGAAGCAACCTTGTCTATCCCACCATGGCCATCGCCCACACAGGACTTGCCTCACTAGCGGTAGATCTTCACGAAGTAGGCGATCTCCTTGCCCTTACAAACTCCTTGGTTCAACTCCACAATCTTGTCGGAGGCTCCCAAGTGACACCTAGCCAATCTAGGAGACACCACTCTCCAAGAAGTAACAAATGGTGTGTAGGTAATGAACTCCTTGCTCTTGTGCTTCAAATGATAGTCTCCCCAACACTCAACTCTCTCTCATAGGATTTGGATTTGGTGGAAATAAGATTTGAGTGGAAAGCAACTTGGGAAGGCTAGAGATCAAGATTCATATGGTAGGAATGGAATGTCTTGGTCTCAACACATGAGTAGGTGGTTCTCTCTCAGAACATATGAGTTGGAATGATATGTGTGTTCTGATGGCTCTCTCATTAAATGAGAAGGAGGTGGAGGGGTATATATAGCCTCCACACAAAATCCAACCGTTACACAGTTTTCCAATCTCGGTGGGACCAAATCAATAAACTCGGTCGGACCGAAAATGTAAACCTA